>NC_063257.1:26888791-27055013 GCF_019578655.1 Ricinus communis | reverse complement strand
TTTACGAGGTTATTTTCTTATATTAACAAATATACCCCTTTTACCGGGTCATTTTCTCATATTAAATTATTAGAACTTTTCTGATGTTATTTTTTCAAATATATAAATATACACATTTTACATGATTATTTTCTTATATGAACAAATATACCCCTTTTACAGGGTTATTTTCTCATATTGTAAAATTAATCTATTTAAGGGGTTGTTTTCTCATAATCACAAATATACCAAAATTATGGGGTTATTTTTTCCGATTGATAAATATCCCCATATTAGGAGTTGTTTTATCATATTAAAAAATTTACCCGTTCTACAAGGCTGCTTTCTGAGACTTGCAATTACACTATTTTTACGGGATTGTTTTCTTATATTGACAAATAAACCACTTTTACAGGGTCCTCTTCTCATACTAAATTATTAGCACTATTATGGTGTTGTTTTCTCAAATTCATAAATATACAAGTTTTACTGGATTATTTTCTTATATTGACAAATATACCCCTTTTATCGGGTAATTTTCTCATATTAAATTATTAGCACTATTATGGGGTTGTTTTATCAAATTCATAAATATACACGTTTTATGAGATTATTTTCTTATATCGACAAATATATCCCTTTTACGGGTTGTTTTCTCATATTATAAAATTAACCCATTTGAGGGGTTATTTCCTCGTAGTCACAAATATACCACGATTACGGGGTTATTTCCTCGAGTTCATAAATATCCCAGTATTACGGGGTTGTTTTCACAGATTAAAAAGTTTATCTGTTCTATGATGTTATTTTCCTAGACTAGCAATTACACTACCTTTATGGGATTATTTTCTCAGATTCATAAATATACACATTTTACGGGATTATTTTCTTATATTGATAAATAAACTACTTTTACGGGGTCCTATTCTCATACTAAATTATTAGCACTATTATGGTTTTGTTTTCTCAAATTCATTAATATATACGTTTTTTACATGGTTATTTTCTTATATTAATAAAAATACCTTTTTACCGAGTCATTTTCTCATATTAAATTATTAGCATTTTTTAGGGTTATTTTTTCAAATTTATAAATATACACGTTTTACGGGATTATTTTCTTATACGGACAAATATACCCCTTTTTCGGGGTTGTTTTCTCATATTATAAAATTAACCCATTAAGGGGTTGTTTTCTCATACTTACAAATATACCAAAATTACGGGGTTATTTTTTCTAAATAATAAATATCCCCATATTACGAGGTTGTTTTGTCATATTAAAAAAAATTTACCCATTCTACAAGGCTGTTTTTTGAGACTCGCAATTACACTACTTTTACGAGGTTGTTTTCTAAGATTCATAAATATACACATTTTACGGGGTTATTTTCTTATATTGATAAACAAATCACTTGTACGGGGTCCTCTTCTCATACTAAATTATTAGCACTATTATGGTGTTGTTTTCTTAAATTTATAAATATACGCGTTTTACGAGGTTATTTTCTTATATTGAGAAATATACCACTTTTATGAGGTCGTTTTCTCATGTTAAATTATTACCACTATTCTAGTGTTGTTTTGTCAAATCCATAAATATACACGTTTTACGGGGTTATTTATCTATATCGACAAATATACCTCTTTTACAAGATTGTTTTCTCATATTATAAAGTGTTACAGCGTTGTTTTCTATATCGACAAATATACCACGTTTTACGGTGTTGTTTTCTCATACTGAAAGATATACCCTTCTTACGGGGTTGTTTTCTGATATTGACAAATATACCCCTCTTACGGGGTTGTTTTCTGATATTGACAAATATACCCCTCTTACGGGGTTGTTTTCTCGTTTTAAAAAATATACCACTCTTTTGGTGTTGTTTTCTCATGTTGAAAGATATACCCCTCTTACGGGGTTATTTTCTAATATTGACAAATATACCCTCTTACGGGGTTGTTTTCTCATACTCACAAATATACCAAAATTATGGGGTTATTTTCTCCGATTGATAAATATCCCCGTTTTACAAGGTTGTTTTCTCATATTAAAAAACTTATTCCTTCTGCGAGGCTATTTTTTCCGTCTGGCAATTACACTACTTTTACGAGGTTGTTTTCTCAGATTCATAAATATACACATTTTACGGGGTTATTTTCTTATATTGACAAATATAAAACCTTTCACGGGGTTGTTTTCTCATATTACAAAATTAACCAATTTAACGGGTTATTTTTTCATACTAACAAATATACCATAATTACGGTGTTATTTTCTCCGATTGATAAATATTCCCGTATTACGGGGTTGTTTTATCATATTAAATAATTTACCCTTTCTACGAGGCTGTTTTCTCATACTTGCAATTATACTACTTTTACGGGGTTATTTTCTTATATTGATAAATATTCTATTTTTACGGGATCATTTTCTTATATTAAATTATTAGGACTATTATGGGATTGTTTTCTCAAATTCATATATATACACGTTTTATGGGGTTATTTTCTTATATCGACAAATATACCCCCTTTATGGGATTATTTTCTTAGATTCATAAATATCCCCGTATTACGGGGTTATTTACTAATATTAAAAAATTTACCCCTTCTACGAGGTTGTTTTCTCATATTAATAAATACACACGTTTTACGGGATTATTTTCTTATATTTACGGAGTCATTTTTTATTTTAAATTATTAACAATACTATAGGGTTATTTTCTCAAATTCATAAATATATACGTTTTACGAGGTTATTTTCTTATATCAACAAATATACCCCTTTAATGGATTGTTTTCTCATATTATGAAATTAACCCATTTAAGGGGTTGTTTTCTCATACTCACAAATATACCAAAATTACGGGATTATTTTCTCCGATTGATTAATATCCCCGTATTGCGGGATTGATTTCACATATTAAAAAATTTACCTTTTCTACGAGGCTTTTTTCTCATATTAAAGTATTTACCCGTTCTACGAGGCTGTTTTCTGAGACTTGCAATTACACTACTTTTATGGGGTTGTTTTCTCAGATTCATAAATATACATGTTTTACGGGGTTATTTTCTTATATTGATAAATATATCACTTTTACGGGGTCATTTTCTCGTATTAAATTATTAGCACTATTATGGTATTGTTTTATCACATTCATAAATATACTAATTACGTGGTTATTTTCTCCGATTGATAAATATCCCTGTATTACGAGGTTGCTTTCTCATATTAAAAAATTTACCCCTTCTACGAGGCTATTTTCTCAGACTCGCAATTACACTACTTTTACGCAGTTATTTTCTGATATTCATAAATATACACATTTTACTGGGATAATTTCTTATATTGATAACTATACCAATTTTGCAGAGTCGTTTTCTCATATGAAATTATTAGCACTATTAGGGGGTTGTTTCCTCAAATTCATAAATATACAGGTTTTATGAGGTTATTTTCTTATATCGATAAATATACCCTTTTACGAGGTAATTTTCTCATATTATAAAATTAACCCATTTAACGGGTCGTTTTCTCACAATCACAAATAAGCTAAAATTACGGGTTATTTTCTCCGATTGATAAATATCCCTGTATTACGGGGTTGTTTTCTCATATTAATAAATTTACCCCTTCTATGAGGTTGTTTTCTCATACTCGCAATTACACTCATTTTACGCAGTTATTTTCTCATATTCATAAATATACACGTTTTACGGAGTTATTTTCTTATATTGATAGATATACCACTTTTATGGAGTCGTTTTTTCATATTAAATTTTTAGTTGTTTTCTCAAATTCATAAATATACACGTTTTACAGGGTTATTTTCTTATATCGACAAATATACCCATTTTACGTGGTTGTTTTGTCTTATTATAGAATTAACCCTTTTAAGGGGTTGTTTTCTCATACTCACAAATATACCAAAATTATGGGGTTATTTTCTCCGATTGATAAATATTCTCGTATTACAAGGTTGTTTCCTCACATTAAAAATTTACTCCTTCTATGAGGCTGTTTTTTCAGTTTGGCAATTACACTACTTTTACGGGGTTGTTTTCTCAGATTTATAAATATACACATTTTACGGGTTATTTTCTTATATTGACAGATATAAAAACAACAATTACGGGGTTATTTCCTCAAATTCATAGATATCACCCTATTATGGTTTGCTTTAATTTACCTCTTCTACGAGCCTGTTTTCTCATATTAAAAAATTTACCCGTTCTACGAGGCTGTATTCTTAGACTCGCAATTACACTACTTTTACGGGGTTGTTTTCTCAGATTGATAAATATACATATTTTACGAGGTTATTTTTTTATATTGATAAATATACCACTGTTACGAGGTCATTTTCTCATATTAAATTATTAGTATAATTATGGGGTTGTTTTCTCAAATTTATAAATATACACTGTTTACGGAGTTATTTTCTTATATCTATAAATATGCACCTTTTACGGGGTTGTTTTCTCATATTATAAAATTTATCCATTTAAGAGGTTATTTTCTCATATTCACATAAATATACCACAATTACAGGGTTATTTCCTCAGATTCATAAATATCCCCGTATTACGGGGTTGCTTTCGCATATTAAAAAATTTACCTTTTCTACGAGCCTATTTTCTCATATTAAAAGTTTTACCTGTTCTACGAGGCTGTTTTCTTAGACTCGCAATTACACTACTTTTACGGGGTTGTTTTCTCAGATTCATAAATATACATATTTTAAGTGGTTATTTTCTTATATTGATAAATATACCACTTTTACGGGGTCATTTTCTCATATTAAAACTTTAGCACTATTATGGTGTTGTTTTCTTAAATTCATAAATATACACGTTTTATGGGATTATTTTCTTATATTGACAAATATGCTCCTTTTACGGGGTTGTTTTTTCATATTATAAAAATAACCCATTTAAGCGGTTGTTTACTCATACTCACAAATATACTAAAATTACGGGGTTATTTACTCCAATTGATAAATATTCTCGTATTATGGGGTTGTTTTCTAATATTTATAAATATACCCCTCTTACGAGGTTGTTCTCTCATATTAAAAATTTACCGCTTCTACGAGGCTGATTTATCGAGCTTGCAATTACACTACTTTTATTGGGTTGTTTTCTTGGATTTATAAATATACACGTTTTACGAGATTATTTTCTTATATTGAGAAATATACCACTCTTACGGGATCGTTTTCTCATACAAAATTATTAGTACTATTCTGGGGTTGTTTTCTCAAATTTATAAATATACACGTTTTACGGGATTATTTTCTTATATGGACAAATATACTCCTTTTATAGGGTTGTTTTCTCATAATATAAAATTAACACATTTAATGGGTTGTTTTCTCATACTACCAATATACCAAAATTATGGAGTTATTTTCTCCGATTGATAAATATCCCCGTACTATGGGGTTGTTTTCTCATATTAAAAAATTTACCCTTTCTTCGAAGCTATTTTCTCAAACTCGTAATTACACTATTTTTACAAGGTTGTTTTCTCATATTCATAAATATACACGTTTTTACGGGATTATTTTCTTATATTGATAAACATACCACTTTTATGGGGTTATTTTCTTATATTGACGAATATACCCCTTTTACAGTGTTGTTTTCACATATTATAAAATTAACCCATTTAAGGGGTTGTTTTCTCAGACTCACAAATATACCAAAATTATGGGATTTGGTTTATAAATATCCCTGTATTACGGGGTTGTTTCTCATATTAAAAAATTTACTCCTTCTACGAGGCTATTTTCTCTTATTAAAAAATTTAACTCTTCTGCGAGGTTGTTTTCTTAGTCTCGCAATTACACTACTTTTACGGGGTTGTTTTCTCATATTCATAAATGTACACGTTTTACGGACTGATTTTCTTACATTGATAAATATACCACTTTTATGGGGTTATTATCTTATATTGATAAATATGTCCCTTTTACGAGGTAGTCTTCTCATATTATAAAATTAACCCATAAGGGGTTGTTTTCTCATACTCGCAAATATACCAAAATTAGAGGGTTATTTTCTCCAATTGATAAATGTCCCCGTATTACGGGGTTGTTATCTCATATTAAAAATTTTACCCCTTCTACGAGGCTGTTTTCTCATATTAAAAAATTTACCCATTCTGCGAGGCTGTTTTCTCAGACTCGCAATTACACTACTTTTACGGGATTGTTTCTCATATTCATAAATATACATGTTTTACGGGATTATTTTCTTATATTTACTATATGCCACTTTTACGGATTTATTTTCTAATATTGACAAATATATCCCTTTTTCGTGGTTGTTTTCACATATTATAAAATTAACCCATTTAAGAGGTTTTCTCTCAAACACACAAATATACCAGAATTACAGGGTTATTTTCTCCGATTGATGAATATCCTCGTATTACAGGGTTATTTTTTCATATTAAAAAATTTACCCCTACTACGAGGCTGTTTTCTCAGACTTGAAATTACACTACTTTTACTAGGTTGTTTTCTCATATTCATTAAAATACATATTTTACGGAGTTATTTTCTTATATTGAGAAATATACCACTTTTACGATGTCATTTTCTCATATAAAACTATTAGCACTATTCTTGGGTTGTTTTCTCAAATCTATAAATATACACATTTTACGGGGTTATTCTCTTATATAAACAAATATACCCCTTTTACGGGGTTGTTTTCTCATATTATAAAATAAACCCTTTAAGGGGTTGTTTTCTCATACTCACAAATCTAACAAAATACGGGGTTATTTTTTCATATTGATAAATATCCCCATATTATGGGGTTATTTTCTCATATTAAAAAATTTACCCTTTCTACGAGGCTGTTTTCTTAGACTCGCAATTACATTACTTTTACGGTGTTGTTTTCTTATATTTATAAATATACACGTTTTATGAGGTTATTATCTTATATCGACAAATATACTCCTTTTGCAGGGTTATTTTCTCATATTATAAAATTTACGCATTTAAGTGTTTGTTTTCTCATACTCACAAATATACCTCAATTACGGGGTTATTTCCTCATATTCATAAATATCCCCATATTACGGGGTTGTTTTCACATATTAAAAATTACCCCTTCTACAAGGCTGTTTTCTCAAACTTGCAATTACACTACTTTTACGTGGTTATTTTCTTATATTCTTAAATATATACGTTTTACGAGGTTATTTTCTTATATTGATAAATATACCACTTCTACAGGGTTGTTTTCTCATATTAAATTGTTAGCACTATTATGGGATTGTTTTCTTAAATTCATAAATATACACGTTTTACGGGGTTATTTTCTTATATCGATAAATATAACCCTTATACGGGGTTGTTTTCTCATATTATAGAATTAACCCACTTAAGGGGTTGTTTTCTCATTCTCACAAATATACCAAAATTACTGGGTTATTTTCTCTGATTATTTAATATCCCCGTATTACGGGGTTGTTTTCTCATATAAAAAATTTTAGCCCTTCTACTTGGCTGTTTTCTCAGACTCGTAATTACACTACTCTTAGCGGTTATTTTCTCAAATTCATAAATGTACACGTTTTACAGGTTTTTTTCTCGTATTGATAACTATACAACTTTTACGGGGTTAGTTTCTCATATTAAATAATTAGCAATATTATAGGGTTATTTTCTCAAATTCATAAATATATACGTTTTACGGGATTATTTTCTTATATCGACAAATATACCCCTTCTACAAGGTTTTTTCTCATATTATAAAATTAACCCATTTAAGGGTTTGTTTTCTCACACTCACAAACATACCACAATTACAGAGTTATTTCCTCAGATTCAAAAATATCCCCGTATTACAGGATTCTTTTCTAATATTTATAAATATACCTCTCGTACGGGGTTGTTTTCTCATATTAAAAAATTTACCCCTTCTACGAGGCTATTTTCTCAGACTCGCAATTACACTACTTTTACGGGGTTGTTTTCTTAGATTCAAAAATATACATGTTTTATGGAGTTATTTTCTTATATAGAGAAATATATCACTTTCACGGGGTTGTTTTCTTATATCAAATTATTAGCACTATTCTGAGGTTATTTTCTCAACTTCATAAATATACACGTTTTACGGGATTATTTTCTTATATGGACAAATATACTCCTTTTACAGGGTTGTTTTCTCATATTATAAAATTAACACATTTAAGGGGTTGTTTTCTCATACTACCAAATATACCAAAATTATGGGGTTATTTTCTCCGATTGATAAATATTCCTGTACTATGGGGTTGTTTTCTCATATTAAAAAATTTACCCCTTCTTTGAAGCTGTTTTCTCAAACTCGTAATTACACTACTTTTACGGGATTGTTTTCTCATATTCATAATGATACACGTTTTACAAGATTATTTTTTTATATTGATAAATATACCACTTTTACGGGGTTATTTTCTTATATTGACTAATATACCCCTTTTACAGGGTTGTTTTCACATATTATAAAATTAACCCATTTAAAGGGTTGTTTTCTCAAACTCACAAATATACCAAAATTATGGGGTTATTTTCTTCGATTTATAAATATTCTTGTATTACGGGGTTGTTTTCTCATATTAAAAAATTTACTCCTTCTACGAGGCCATTTTCTCATTTTAAAAAATTTAACCCTTATGCGAGGTTTTGTTCTTAGGATCACAATTACACTACTTTTACTCGGTTGTTTTCTCATATTCATAAATATACACGTTTTATTCATAAATGTACACGTTTTATGGGGTGATTTTCTTACATTGATAAATATACCACTTTTATGGGATTATTATCTTATATTGACAAATATACCCCTTTTACGGGGTAGTCTTCTCATATTATAAAATTAACCCATTTAAGGGGTTGTTTTCTCATAGTCGCAAATATATCAAAATTACATGGTTATTTTCTTTGATTGATAAATATCCCCGTAATATGGGATTATTTTCTCATATTAAAAAGTTTACCCCTTCTACGAGGCTGTTTTCTCATATTAAAAAATTTACCCATTCTACGAAGCTGTTTTCTCATACTCGCAATTATATTACTTTTACGGGATTGTTTTCTCATATTCATAATATTACACGTTTTACGGGATTATTTTCTTATATTGATAAATATACCACTTTTACGGGGTTATTTTCTAATATTGACAAATATACCCCTTTTCGTGGTTGTTTTCACATATTATAAAATTAACCCATTTAAGGGGTTATTTCCTCAAACACACAAATATACCAAAATTACGGGATTATTTTCTCCAATTTATAAATATCCTCGTATTACGGGGTTATTTTCTCATATTAAAAAATTTACCCCTACTACGAGGCTGTTTTCTCAGACTCGCAATTACACTACTTTTACGGGGTTGTTTTCTCATATTCATAAATATATACGTCTTACGGGGTTATTTTCTTATATTGAGAAAAATACCACTTTTACGAGGTCATTTTCTCACATAAAATTATTAGCACTATTCTGGGGTTGTTTTATCAAATCTATAAATATACATATTTTACGGGGTTATTCTCTTATATGGACAAATATACCCCTTTGACAGGGTTATTTTCTCATATTATAAAATAAACCTTTTCAGATTGATAAATATCTCCGTATTACGAGATTGTTTTCTAATATTTATAAATATACCCCTCTTACAGGGTTGTTTTCTTGTATTAACAAATTTACCCTTTTACGAGGTTGTTTTGTGAGACTCGCAATTACACTACTTTTACGGGGTTGTTCTCTCAGATTCATAAATATACACATTTCATGGGGTTATTTTCTTATATCAAAAAATCTACCCCTTTTATGGGATTGTTTTCTCATATTATAAAATTCACCCATTTAAGGGGTTATTTTCTCATACTCATAAATATACCACGATTACGGGGTTATTTCCTCGGATTCATAAATATCTCGGTATTACGGGGTTGTTTTCACATATAAAAAAATTTACCTGTTCTACGAGGTTGTTTTCTTAGACTCACAATTACACTACTTTTACGGGATTGTTTTCTCAGATTCATAAATATACACATTTTACGTGGTTATTTTCTTATATTGATAAATAAACCACTTTTACGGGGTCCTCTTCTCATACTAAATTATTAGCATTATTATGATGTTGTTTTCCCAAATTCATTAACATACACGTTTTACGTAGTTATTTTTATATATTGACAAATATACCCCTTTTACCGGATTTTCTCATATTAAATTATTACCACTTTTCTGGTGTTATTTTTTCAAACTTAAAAATATACACGTTTTACAGGATTATTTTCTTATATGGACAAATATACCCCTTTTACGGGGTTGTTTTTTCATATTATAAAATTAATCCATTTAAGGGGTTGTTTTCTGATAGTCATAAATATACCATGACTACGGGGTTATTTCCTCGGATTCATAAATATCCCAGTATTACAGGGTTGTTTTCACATATTAAAAAATTTACCTGTTCTACGAGGCTGTTTTCTTAGACTCGCAATTTCACTACTTTTACAAGATTATTTTTTGAGATTCATAAATATACACGATTTACGTGGTTATTTTCTTATATTGATAAATAAACCATTTTTACGGGGTACTCTTCTCAAACTAAATTATTAGCATTATTGTGATGTTTTCCCAAATTCATTAACATACACGTATTACGGGGTTATTTTCGTATATTGATAAATATACCCATTTTACCGCGTCGTTTTCTCATTTTAAATTATTAACATTTTTCTGGTGTTTTTTTAAACTTAAAAATATACACGTTTTACGGGATTATTTTCTTATATGGACAAATATACCCCTTTTACGGGGATTTAAGAGGTTGTTTTCTCATATTCATAAATATACCACGATTATGGGGTTATTACCTTGGATTCATAAATATCCCGATATTACGGGGTTGTTTTCACATATTAAGAAATTCACCCGTTCTACAAGGTTATTTTCTTAGACTCGCAATTACACTACTTTTACGGGATTATTTTCTCAGATTCATAAATATACACGTTTTACTAGATTATTTTCTTATATTGATAAATAAACCACTTTTACGGGGTCCTCTTCTCATACTAAATTATTAGCACTATTATGGTATTTTTTTCTTATATTGACAAATATATCCCTTTTACTGGGTCGTTATCTCATATTAGATTATTAGCACTTTTCTGGGGTTGTTTTTTCAAATTTATAAATATACATGTTTTACGGGGTTATTTTCTTATACGGACAAATATACCCCTTTTACGGGGTTGTTTTCTCATATTATAAAATTAATCCATTCAAGGGGTTGTTTTCTCATACTCACAAATATACCAAAATTACGGGGTTATTTTTTCCGATTGATAAATATCCGCATATTACGGGGTTGTCTTCACATATTAAAACATTTGCCCGTTCTACAAGGCTGATTTCTGAGACTTGCAATTATACTACTTTTATGGGGTTATTTTCTAAGATTAATAAATATACACTTTTACGTGGTTATTTTCTTATATTGATAAATAAACCACTTTTATGGGGTCATCTTCTCATACTAAATTATTAGCACTATTATGGTGTTGTTTCTCAAAGTCATAAATACACATGTTTTACGGGGTTATTTTCTTGTATTGAGAAATATACCACTTTTGCGGGGTCGTTTTTTCATATTAAATTATTAGCACTATTCTAGCGTTGTTTTGTCAAATCCATAAATATACACGTTTACTGGGTTATTTTCTTATATCGACAAATATACCCCTTTTACAGGGTTATTTTTTCATATTATAAAATTAACCCATTTAAGGGGTTGTTTTCTCATATTCACAAATATACCAAAATTACGGGGTTATTTTCTCCGATGATAAATATCCCCATATTACGAGGTTATTTTCTCATATTAAAAAATTCACCCTTCTATGAGTAATGCTTTTCTGGTCATTAATTACACACTACGTTTACAGGGTTGTTTTCTGAGATTCATAAATATATATATTTTACGGGGTTATTTTCTTATATTGACAAATATACCACTTTTACAGGGTTGTTTTCTCATATTTCAAAATTAACCAATTTAAGGGGTTGCTTTCTCATACAAATAAATATACTAAAATTACGGTGTTATGTTCTCCGATTGATAAATATTCACGTATTATGGGGTTGTTTTCTTATATTAAATAATTTACCTTTTCTCAATTGTTTTCTATTTTCGAATTACATACTTTTACGGGGTTTGTTTTTCAGGTTCATAAATATACACGTTTTACGGGTTTATTTTCTTATATCTATAAATATACCACTCTTACGGGGTCGTTTTCTCATATTAAATTATTAGCACTATTATGGGGTTGTTTTCTCAAATTTATAGATATACACGTTTTACGAGGTTATTTTCTTATATCGACAAATATACCCCTTTTACGGGGTCATTTTCTCATATTATAAAATTAACCCATTTAAGGGGTTGTTTTCTCATACTCATAAATATACCAAGATTATGGGGTTATTTTCTCCGATTTATAAATTCTCCCGCATTATGGGGTTATTTTCTCCTGTTAGAAAATTTACCCCTTCTATGAGGCTGTTTTCTCAGACTCGCAATTACACTACTTTTTCAGGGTTGTTTTCTCATACTCATAAATATACACGTTTTACGGAATTATATTCTTATATTGATAAATATACCACTTTTACGTGGTTATTTTCACATATTATAAAATTTACCCATTTAAAGGGTTGTATTCTAATACTCACAAATACACCAAAATTATGGAGTTATTTTTTTCTGATCGATAAATATCCCTGTATTACGAGGTTGTTTTCTCATATTTAAAAATTTACCCTTTCTACGAGGCTATTTTCTGAGACTCGCAATTACACTGCTTTTACGGGGTTATTTTTTCAGATTCATAAATATACACGTTTTACGGAGTTATTTTCTTATATTGATAAATATACCATTTTGACGGGGTTGTTTTCTCTTATTATAAAATTAAACCATTTAAAGGGTTATTTTCTCATACTCACAAATGTACCTAAATTACGGGGTTATTTTCTCATATTAAAAAATTTACCCCGTCTACAAGGCTGTTTTCTCAGACTCGCAATTGTACTACTTTTACTAGGTTGTTTTCTCATATTCATAAATGTATACATTTTATGGGATTATATTCTTTTATTGAAAAATATACCACTTTTATGGGATTATTTTCTTATATTAAAAAATATACCCATTTTATAGGGTTGTTTTTACATATTATAAAATTAACCCATTTAAGGGGTTGTTTTCTCATAGTCACAAATATACCAAAATTACATGTTTGTTTTCTCTGATTGATAAATATCCCCATATTACGGGGTTGTTTTCTAATATTAAAAAATTTACCCCTTCTACGAGGCAATTTTCTCATATTAAAAATTTACCCCTTATACGAGTCTGTTTTCTCAGACTCGCAATTACACTATTTTTATGGGGTTGTTTTGTCATATTCATAAATATACACATTTTACGGGGTTATTTTCTTATATTGAGAAATATATCACTTTTATGGGGTCGTTTTCTCATATTAAATTATTAGCACTGTTCTGGGGTTGTTTTCTCAAATTTATAAATATACACGTTTTACAGGGTTATTCTCTAATATGGACAAATATACCTCTTTTACGGGTTGTTTCTCATACTCACAAATCTACTAAAATTACGGGGTTATTTTCTCTGATTGATAAATATCCAAGTATTACGGTGTTGTTTTCTCATATGAAAAAGTTTACCCCTTCTACGAGGCTGTTTGCTCAGACTCACAATTATACTACTTTTACAGGGTTGTTTTCTCATATTCATAAATATACACTTTTTATATCCTCATTCCAAAATAAATTTTCAATTTAGTCCTAACACACAATTAATTTAAATAATCAATTTGCTAAATATTTTCCAACTTAAAATTTAATACCACTAGTTAATTAAAATAGCAATTTCCCCAGAAATTCTTTTATAAAAACATCCTTTACAAACTCTTCCATCATTTTCCCAATATATAATTTTATTTATATATACATATATATTTGGGAAAAATTTGAATAACCAAAATATAATTTATTTCTCAAATAATTTGCTTAATTAACTCCTTAAAAAAATAAACTAATTGGGTATAGAAATAACTCCTCTATTTGTCTAATATTAAATTTTTAAAATTGTATTTAAATCATTCCAATTAAACCGAATAAAAATATAATTAAATTAATTTAAATAAAACTCATTTATTAATCATTATTAATATTATCTTTATTAAAGAAAAATTCCAGGTATTACAAACCCATTTAAGGAGTTGTTTTCTCATGATCACAAATATACCAAAATTACGGGTTATTTTCTCTGTTTGATAAATAGCCCCGTATAAGGGGGTTGTTTTCTCTTATTAAAAGATTTACTCCTTCTCCAAGGCTGATTTCTCATACTCGCAATTACACTACTTTTACACAGTTATTTTCTCATATTCATAAATATACACGTCTTACGGGGTTATTTTCTTATATTGATAAATATACCACTTTTACAGAGTCGTTTTCTCATATTAGATTATTACCACTATTTGGGGGTTGTTTTTTCAAATTCATAAATATGCACGTTTTACGGGGTTATTATCTTATATCGACAAATATACCCCTTTTACGGGTTGTTTTCTCATATTATAGAATTAACCCATTTAAGGGATTGTTTTCTCATACGCACAAATATACCACAATTACGGGGTTATTTCCTTAGATTCATAAATATCCCCGTATTACGAGGTTGTTTTCATATATTAAAAAATTTATCCTTTCTACGAGCCTGTTTTCTCATATTAAAAAATTACCCGTTCTACGAGGTTTTTTTTTTTAGACTCGCAATTACACTACTTTTACCGGGTTGTTTTCTTAGATTCATAAATATATACGTCTTACGAGGTTATTTTCTTATATTGAGAAATATACCACTTTTACGAGGTCATTTTCTCATATAAAATTATTAGTACTATTCTAGGGTTGTTTTCTCAAATCTATAAATATACATATTTTACGGGGTTATTCTCTTATATGGACAAATATACCCCTTTTACAGTGTTGTTTTCTCATATTATAAAATTAATCCATTTAAGGGGTTGTTTTCTCAAACTCACAAATATACCAAAATTGCGGGGTAATTTTCTCCAATTGATAAATATCCCCGTACTTCGAGGTTGTTTTCTAATATTTATAAATAAACCCCTTTTACATGGTTGTTTTCTAATATTATAAAATTAACTAATTTTAAGGAGTTATTTTCTCATAGTCATAAATATACCAAAATTACGGAATTTTTTCTCATATTATATCCCTTTTACATGGACAAATATATCCCTTTTACAGTGTTGTTTTTCATATTAAAAAATTTACCTCTTCTACGAGACTATTTTCTCAGACTCACAATTACACTACTTTTACGCGGTTATTTTCTCATATTCATAAATATACACGTTTGACGAGGTTATTTTCTTATATTGATAAATATACCACTTTTACGGGGTCATTTTCTCATATTAAATTATTAGCACTATTATGGGGTAATTTTCTCAAATTCATAAATACATACGTTTTACGGGGTTATTTTCTTATATCGACAAATATACCCATATTACGGGATTGTTTTCTCATATTATAAAATTAACCCATTTAAGGGGTTGTTTGTCTTATACTCACAAATATACCAAAATTACGAGGTTATTTTCTCCGATTGATAAATATTACGGTATTACGGGGTTGTTTTTTCATATTAAAAAATTTACCTATTCTACGAGGATGTTTTCTCAAATTCGCAATTACACTACTTTTACGCGGTTATTTTCTCTTATTCATAAATATACACGTTTTATGAGGTTATTTTCTTATATTGATAAATATACCAATTTTACGGGATCATTTCTCATATTATATTATTAGCACTATCATGGGGTTGTTTTTTCAAATTCATAAATATATACATTTTACGGGTTTATTTTCTTATATCGACAATATAACCCTTTTACGGGGTTGTTTTCAATTTTAGAATTGGTTTAATTGTGTCTATTGGATTATATTGAGTATTTGATGATTTTTGTAAAATTAACCCATTTAAGGGTTGTTTTCTCATACCAAGTATACCAAAATTATCTCCAATTATTAGTACTATGTTACCTATAAGATAAAGCGTTATTATTTTTCCCTCACAAATTGCACGTTGTTTTACCTTAAATCTTTAATCTTTATTTCGATATGTGTTGGTTGAGTTCATCGGATAATGATATTTATTATATGTGATGATTGTGTCTTGGAAAAATGGCTTAGAACATGGCTTTGGAGTTACATCGGGACGCGTGCGGTAATGATCATGGACATGTAATAAGATATTTATGGGTTTGCCACAGTCGAGCATGGTATTAATCAAATAAATGAGCTTATTTGGATACTTAAGTGACGGTAGGTGGAGGTCGATAGGGCCCGCTTATTGGATTAGTTTAGATTTCTTATTTGGAGTTTAAGTAAGAGTCTTATTGGATTAAGAGAGCCGAATGGCTACTAGATTTCTTATTTGGATACTTAAGTGACGGTGAGTAAGGTCCCACTGGTAAACATTGCTCCGGGCGCGATCGGTAAAGTAAATATATATTTTTATTTATTTATTTATTATGGTATTTGATTATAATGTGATTTGTATTTACGTGCATGGTTGATATTTTGATTCGAATGATTAATATTTTATGTGAAGGAAATAGTAGGGTATGATTATAGTATGGTTTGATATCGATTTGAATAATCTATGTTTTCCGAGAAGAAGCAATAGTCTCTAGATTATTTGATTTTAACTCACTCGGTGGTCTCATTTCTTTTTTTCATATTCGTGTTGTTAGTTCTCCTGTGACTCTTATTGACCCGACTCCTTCATCATCGGGTGATGTATTTGATTTGGTATGTAAATTGGTAAATCTTAGATTCTCCGCAGTAGTAATTAGTAGATGTATCAGTTGTAAATTTTCTGAGTTTCAGGTCTCGCCTAGTTTTATGGCAGACCGAAGTATTTATGTAGAATGTAGCTATTAAGATAATTTGTGGTTTTAATAATATTAATTTGAGATGAGATTTGTTTAAATCGTTGAGTGTCGGGCTTACTACGGGTTTCGGTGGCCTTAAGCCTACCCATTCCCTAGTCTGGTCAGTACAGTTGAGTCGTGATAAACATATCGCTTTTATATAATCGTTTTCTAGTATTATAAAATTAACCCATTTAAGAGGTTGTTTTCTCATACTCACACATATACCACAATTACGAGGTTATTTTCTGGATTCATAAATATCCTAGTATTAAGAGGTTTTTTCACACATTAAAAAATCTATCCCTTCTACAAGGTTGTTTTCTCATATTAAAAAATTTATCCGTCCTACGAGGCTATTTTCTTAGGGTCGCAATTGCACTACTTTTACGGGGTTGTTTTCTCAGATTCATAAATATACACATTTTACGGGGTTATATTCTTATATTGATAAATATACCACTTGTACAGGGTTGTTTTCTCAGATTATAAAATTAACGCATTTTAGGGATTGTTTTCTCATACTCACAAATATACCAAAATTACGGGGTAATTTTCTCCGATTGATAAATATCCCCATATTACAGGGTTGTTTTCTAATATTTATAAATATACCTCTCTTACGGGGTTGTTTTCTCATATTAAAAAATTTGCCCCTTCTATGAGGCTATTTTTTCAAACTCGCAATTACACTACTTTTACAGGATTATTTTTCACATTCATAAATATACACGTTTTATGGAGTTATTTTCTTATATTGATAATATACCACTTTTACAGGGTCGTATTCTTATATTAAATTATTGGCACTATTATGGGGTTGTTTTCTCAAATTCATAAATATACATATTTTATGGAGTTATTTTCTTATATCGACAAATATACCACTTTTACCAGGTTATTTTCTCATATTATATAATTAACCCATTTAAGGGGTTTGTTTTTAAGTACTCACAAATATACCAAAATTACGAGGTTATTTTCTACGATTGATAAATATCCCTGTATTACGGGGTTGTTTTCTCATATTAAAAAATTTACCCCTTCTGAGACTCGCAATTACACTACTTTTACGGTAATTTTCTCATATTCATAAATATATACATTTCACGGAGTTATTTTCTTATATTGATAAATATACCACTTTTATGGAGCTGTTTTCTCATATTAAATTATTTGCACTATTATGCGGTTGTTTTCTCAAATTCATAAATATACACGTTTTACGGGGTTATTTTCTTATATCGACAAATATACCCATTTTACGGGGTTGTTTTTTCATATTATAAAATTAACCTATTTAAGGGGTTGTTTATCTCATACTCACAAATATACCAAAATTACGGGGTTATTTTCTCCGATTGATAAATATCTCCGCATTATGGGGTTGTTTTTTCATATTAAAAAATTTACCTCTTCTAAGAGGCTATTTTCTCAGACTCTCAATTATAGTACTTTTACACGGTTATTTTCTCATAGTCATAAATATACACGTTTTACGAGGTTATTTTCTGGTATTGATAAATTACCACTTTTACGGGGTCGTTTTCTCAGATTAAATTATTAGCACTATTATGGAGTTATTTTCTCAAATTCATAAATACACACATTTTACAGGGTTATTTTCTTATATCGACAAATATACCCTTTTTACAGGTTTGTTTTCTCATATTATAAAATTAACCCATTTAAGGAGTGGTTTTCTCATACTCACAAATATACAAAAATTATGGGGTAATTTTGTCCAATTGACAAATATCCCCATATATTACAGGGTTGTTTTCTAATATTTATAAATATACGCCTCTTACGGGTTTTGTGACAGCCTGGCCCAGAGAAGCGGTCCGACGAGGGCGGAAAGTGAACACTAGGGCAAATATAGGATGCCTTGACAAGGAGCGGCCTCTGGCAGGCTTCTAGGATGGTAGCACTCTAAAGTGCGAGGATACATGAATGAATCGAATGGCACATCGAAATAGGGTGGGAATGGTTGATAACATATATGTAAAGAGTTGAAACTAATCATATGAGGCGCCTTTTGATTGTTTGGTCGTGGAGTTGTAAGAACTCCAAAGTTAAACGTGCTTGGTTTAGAGAATTTCTAGGATGGGGACCTCTTGGAAAGTTCTCAAACCCGCCAAAGGGACAAAACCGTGAGGCCAGTGGGGGCCGAAGCGGACAATATCTCATGTGATCTGGTTCCCGGTCATTACAAATGATATCAAAGCAGGACCCATGTAGTAGATGTGTAGTTCGAGAACGAACCAGGCGGAAGCTGGTGGGCATGTGACAGCCTGGCCTAGAGAAGCGGTCTGACGAGGGCGGGAAGTGAACGCCAGGGTAAATATAGGATGCCTGGACAAGGAGCGGCTTTTGGCAGGCTTCTAGGATGGCAACACTCTAAGGTACGAGGGTACATGAATGAATCAAATTGCACATCGAAAGGGGGTGGAGAATGGTTGATAACATATACGTAAGGAGTTGGAACTAATCACACAAGGCTCCTTTTATTTGTTTGGCCGTGGAGTTGTAGGAACTCCAAAGTTAAACGTGCTTGGTTTAGAGAAACTCTAGGATGGGGGACCTCTTTGAAAGTTCTTGAACTCGCCAAAGGAACAAAATCGTGAGGCCAGTCGGGGGCCGAAGCGGAAAATATCTCATGTGATCTGGTTCCCGGTCGTTACAGGGTTGTTTTCTCATATTAAAAAATTTACCCCTTCTACGAGGTTGTTTTTTCAGACTCGCAATTACACTACTTTTACGGGGTCTTTTTTCAGATTCATACACTTTTTACGGAATTATTTCCTTATACTGATAAATATACCACTATGACGGAGTCGGTTTCTCATATTAAATTAGTAGCACTATTATGGGGTTGTTTTCTCAAATTCATAAATATATACATTTTACGGGATTATTTTCTTATATCGATAAATATACCCCTTTAACAGGGTTGTTTTCTCATATTATAAAACTAACCAATTTAAGGGGTTGTTTTCTCACTCACAAATATACCAAAATTACGGAGTTATTTTCTCTGATTAATAAATATCCCCGTATTACGGGGTTATTTTGTCATATTAAAAGATTTACCTCTTCTACGAGGCTATTTTCTCAGACTCGCAATTACAGTACTTTTACGTGGTTATTTTCTCATATTCATAAATATACACATTTTACGGGCTTAATTTCTTATATTGATAAATATACCACTTTTACAAGTCGTTTTCTCGTATTAAATTATTAGCACTATTATGGAGTTATTTTCTCAAATTCATAAATATATACGTTTTATGGGCTTATTTTCTTATATTGATAAATATACCCCTTTTACGGGTTGTTTTCTCAGATTCATAAATATACAGATTTTACGGGGTTATATCCTTATATTGATAAATATACCACTTTTACGAGGTCATCTTTTCATACTAAATTATTAGCACTATTATGGTGTTGTTATGTTTTAGGGGGTTATTTTTATATATTGACAAATATACCCCTTTTACAGGGTTGTTTTCTCATATTATAAACTTAACCCATTTTAAGGGGTTGTTTTCTCATACTCACAAATATACCAAAATTACGGGGTAATTTTCTCCGATTGATAAATATCCCCATATTACGGTGTTGTCTTCTGATATTTATAACTATACCCCTCTAACGGGGTTGTTTTCTGATATTAAAAAATTTACCCCTATACAAGGTTGTTTTCTCACACTCTCAATTACACTACTTTTACGCGGTTATTTTCTCATATTCATATATATATATATATATATATATGTATATACTTCACGGAGTTATTTTCTTATATTGATAAATATTACGGAGCCGTTTTCTCATATTAAATTATTAGCACTATTATGGGGTTGTTTTTGCAAATTCATAAATATACACATTTTACGAGGTTATTTTCTTATATCGACAAATATACCCCTTTTACCGGGTTGTTTTCTTATAATATAAAATTAACCCATTTAAGAGGTTGTTTCTTATACTCACAAATATACCACAATTACAGGGATATTTTATTCGATTCATAAAATCCCCATATTACGGGGTTGTTTCTAGAATTAAAAAATTTACCCCTTCTACGAGGCTGTTTTCTCAGACTCACAATTACACTACTTTTACGGGGTCATTTTTCATATTCATAAATATACACGTTATACGAGGTTATTTCCTTATATTCATAAATATAGCACTTTTACGGGGTTGTTTTCACATATTATAGAATTAGCACAAATGTGGGGTTATTTTCTCAAATTCATAAATACATATGTTTTACGGGGTTATTTTCTTATATCGACAAATATACCCCTTTCACGGGGTTGTTTTCTCATGTTATAAAATTAACCTATTTAAGAGGTTGTTTTCTCATACTCATAAATATACCACAATTACGGGGTTATTTTCTTATATTGATAAATATACCACTTTTACGGGGTTATCTTCTCATACTAAATTATTAGCACTATTATGGTGCTGCTTTCTCAAATTCATAAATATACAGATTTTATGAGGTTATTTTCTTATCTTGACAAATATATTCCTTTTATGGGGGTTGTTTTCTCATATAAAATTATTAGCACTATTCTGGGGTTATTTTCTCAAATTTATAAATATACACGTTTTACGGGGTTATTTTCTTATATTGATAAATATACCCCTTTTACGGTGTTGTTTTCTCATATTATAAAATTAACCCATTTAAGGGGTTGTTTTTTCATACTCACAAATATGCCAAAATTACGGGATCATTTTCTCTGATTGATAAATATCCCCGTATTATGGGGTTGTTTTCTCTTATTAAAAAATTTACCCCTTCTATGAGGCTATTTTCTCAGACTCGCAATTATACTATTTTTACGGGGGTTATTTTTTTATATTCATAAGTATACACGTTTTACGAGGTTATTTTTTAAAGTTAATAAATATACCACTTTGATGGAGTTATTTTCTTATATCGATAAATATACCCCTTTTATGAGGTTCTTTCTCATATTAAAAAATTAACCCATTTAAGGCGTAGTTTTCTCATACTCACAAATATACGAAAATGACGGGGTTATTTTCTCAAATTGATAAAAATCCCCTTATTACAGGGTTGTTTTCTCATATCAAGAATTTTATCCCTTCTACGAGGTTATTTTCTCAGACTCACAATTAGGCCTGAGCACGGATCTGTCCAATTCGGTTATTTATAAATCACCAGTACCATACCAAACCTCAGTTATTTTAAAATTGAAGCTACCAGTATCGTACCAAACATAAAAGGATCCAATACCGTATTGTACCAATTTTACGGTTCAATACAGTTCTGTGCGGTGCTATTTTCAGTTCTAAAAATTTTAAAAAACACAACTTTAATCTCATCTTTAATCAAATACATTTAGAGAAAATATGATTACCAACCTAAAAATAGTAGCATAAAAATCTGAATTAAAATTGCAATCACATTCTTGAACAACCTGTTTCGTAATTCAGTCACTTGCAAATACAATAATTCATTCAATATTCAAATACAAATCTTTAAAATATATGTTACTGCTAGTATAAAAATATTTTACAGATGGCAATCATTAAAATAAATAAATTTACAAATTTTATGTAGCACTAAAATACATGTCCAAAATTAGCAAAGGAATGTTATTACCTCCCCTTAAAATTAGCACTCCACATTTAATCTTGGCATAAGGGACTCACCAATCTCAGGATCTTGAATAATTTCTACAATAAAAGTAAAAAATTACGTCAATAAGACTTAACAACATCAAAAATAAACAAACATATGTAAGAAGTTATGTTTTGACAATTTTTTTGTCAAGTTTTATTTCATCCTTTCAAAAAAAAAATTAAACTGTAAATATAATTTAATATATTTTTTATATTTTAATTAATTCCCCCTGTCGACGCCAACACGGCCGTGTTGATGCCTATGTTTCCAACACAGGCTGGTGTTTATATCCGTGTTACTCTCTGTGGCCGTGCTCCCTAAAAGCTTCTTTTTCTTTGATGTTTGATGCATCCAACACGGCCGTGTTGGGAACACGGCCAGTGTTGAAACCAACACGGCCATGTTCAGCTTTCTCATGCCCATACTTAGCTCGTTTCGGCAGCCTTGACGTCCAATTATGCTCCAATTCTTCTCTTTATCATTTTTTAACTTCTTTTGGATCTAATGCACACAAACAGACACATAGGGTGAGTGTTGGGACCAATTCACATCCAAATGTCCATAGAATCAATCTTAAAAACTCCATTTAGATGTGTGTATTTTACGCACATCAAATAACCCCACATTTAGCTCATTGCTTGTCCTCAAGCAATCAAAAGTAAAATAAGGAAAAATAGTATGTATACTAGATTACTAGTATCAATATACTATGTGACATATTAATATATATATAACTTATATTTTTTATAGAGTATAAAGTATATTATAATATTATAGTTATTTTTAATATGTATTATTTTTTGCATTTCGATAACAATTGCTTCAATTATATAAATGATAAATATAAAATAGTTTTTTTATAGAGTATATGTATTATTTTTTTAATATGTATTATTTATATAATATAAATAATTATTTATAAATATATGTAAAAAATTTGGTTCTACGATTTGGTCCGGATCAGTAAAAGACGGATCGGTTCTGGTACGGTTACAGTACGGTTTTTACTAAAGAACCAGTACCATACCGTAATAGTAAAAAAAATCGGATCGGTACAATTCGGTTATAAAAACTTTCGGTTTATTTCGATTCTGGTACTTTTCGGTACGGTTATTCGGTTCGGGCGGGAATCACCGAGATCCATGCTCAGCCCTACTCGCAATTACACTACTTTTACGGAGTTGTTTTCTCATATTCATAAATATACACGTTTTATGGGATTATTTTCTTATATTGATAAATTTACCACTTCTACGGGGTTATTTTCTTATATTGACAAATATACCAAAATTACAGGGTTGTTTTCTCATATTAAAATATTTACCCCTTCTGCGAGGCTTTTTTTTCAGACTCACAATTACACTACTTTTACTGAGTTGTTTTCTCATATTCATAAATATATACATTTTACAGAGTTATTTCCTTATATCGATAAATATCCTCGTATTACGGGGTTATTTTCTAATATTTATAAATATATCCCTCTTACGTGGTTATTTTCTCATATTAAAAAATTTACCCGTTCCACGAGGCTGTTTTTCAGACTCGCTATTACACTATTTTATGGGTTTATTTTCTCAGATTCATAAATATACACTTTTTACGGGGTTATTTTCTTATATTGATAAGTATACCACTTTTACGGGGTCAGTTTCTCATATTAAATTATTAGCACTATTATGGGGTTGTTTTCTTAAATTCATAAATATACACGTTTTATGAAGTTATTTTCTTATATCGACAAATATACCTCTTTTACAGGATTGTTTTCTCATATTATAAAATTAACCCATTTAAAGAATTGTTTTCTCATACTCACAAATATACCAAAATTACGGGATTATTTTCTCTGATTGATAAATATCCCCGTATTACGGGATTGTTTTCTAATATTTATAAATATAACACTCTTACGGGGTTGTTTTCTCATATTAAAAAATTTACTCCTTTTACGAGGCTGTTTTCTCAGACTCACAATTACACTACTTTTATGGGATTGTTTTCTTTGATTCATAAATATACACGGGGTTATTTTCTTATATCAAAAAATATACCCTTTTTATGGGGTTGTTTTCTCATATTATAAAATTAACCAATTTAAGGGGTTGTTCTCTAATACTCACAAATACACCAAAATTGCGGGGTTATTTTTTTGATTGATAAATATCCCCGTATTATGGGGTTGTTTTCTCATATTAAAAAATTTACCCTTTGTACGAGCCTGCTTTCTCATACTCGCAATTACACTACTTTTACGGGGTTGTTTTCTCATATTCATAAATATACACGTTTTACGGGGTTATTTTCTCATATTATTAAATATACCACTTTTACTCAGTCGTTTTCCATATTAAGTTATTAGCACTATTATGGTGTTATTTTCTCAAATTCATAAATATAAACGTTTTACGGGGTTATTTTCTTATATCGACAAATATACCCATTTAAGGGGTTATTTTTCATACTCACAAATATATCATAATTACAGAGTTATTTCCTCACATTCATAAATATCCTCGTATCACGAGGTTGTTTTTACATACTAAAATATTTATGCCTTCTACGAGGTTGTTTTCTCATATTAAAGAATTTATCCGTTCTACGAGGCTGTTTTCTTATACTCGCAATTACTCTACTTTTACGGGGTTGTTTTTTAAGATTCATAAATATACAGGCTTTACGATGTTATTTTCTTATATTGATAAATAAACCACCTTTATAGAGTCTTTTTCTCATATTATATTTTTAGCATTATTATAGGGTGGTTTTCTCAAATTCATAAATGTACATGTTTTACGAGGTTATTTTCTTACATTGACAAATATACTCCCTTTATGGGGTTGTTTTCTCATATTATAAAATTAACCTATTTAAGGAGGTTATTTTCTCATACTCACAAATATACCAAAATTATAGGGTTATTTTCTCCGATTGATAAATATCCCCGTATTACGGGGTTGTTTTCTCATATTAAATAATTTACCCCTTCTACGAGGCTGTTTTCTTAGACTCGCAATTACACTACTTTTATAGAGTTGTTTTCTCAGATTTATAAATATACATGTTTTACGGAGTTATTATCTTATATTGATAAATATACCACTTTTACGAGGTTGTATTTTCATATAAAATTATTAGCACTATTATAAGGTTGTTGTCTCAAATTCATAAATATATATATTTTACGGGGTTATTTTCTTATATTAACAAATATACCGCTTATATGGGGTTGTTCTCTTATATTATAAAATTAACCCATTTAAGGAGTTTTATTTCTCATACTCGCAAATACGCCAAAATTACGTGGTTGTTTTCTCCGATTGATAAATATCCCCGCATTGGGGGGTTATTTGCTAATATTTATAAATATATCCCTCTTGCGGGGTTGTTTTCTCATATTAAAACATTTACCCTTCTACGAGGTTGTTTTTCTAGACTCGCAATTACACTACTTTTGTGGGATTTTTTTCTCAAATTCATAAATATACACATTTTACGGGGTTATACTCTTATTTTGATAAATATATCACTTTTACAGGTTTGTTTTCTCATATTAAATTATTACCACTAGTATGGGGTTGTTTTCTCAAATTCATAAATATACATGTTTTACTGGATTATTTTCTTATATTGATAAATATACCCTTTTTATGGGCTATTTTCTCATATTATAAAATTAACCCATTTAAGGTGTTCTTTTCTTATACTCACAAATATACCAAAATTACGGGGTTATTTTCTCTGATTGATAAATATCTTTATATTACGGGGTTGTATTCTAATATTTATAAATATATACCTCTTACGGGTTTGTTTTCCCATATTCATAAATATACATGTTTTACAGGGTTATTTTCTTATATTGACAAATATACCCTTTTTACGAGGTTGTTTTCTCATATTATAAAATTAACCCATTTAAGGTGTTTTCTCATACTCACAAATATACCAAAATTAGGAGGTTATTTTCTCTGATTGATAAATATCTTTGTATTATGGGGTATTTTTTAAAATATTTATAAATATACCACTCTTACGGGGTTGTTTTCTCAGATTCATAAACATACATGTTTTATGGGGTTAATTTCTTATATTGATAAATATACCACTTTTACGAGGTCGTTTTCTCATATTAAATTATTAGCATTATTATGGGGTTGTTTTCTCAAATTATAAAATTAACCCATTTAAATGGTGTTTTCTCATACTCACAAATATACCACAATTACAAGGTTATTTTCTCTGATTGACAAATATCCCCGTACTACGGGGCTATTTTCTAATATTTATAAATATACCCCTCTTACGGGGTTGTTTTCTCATATTAAAAAATTTACCCCTTCTACGAGGCTGTTTTCTTAGACTCGCAATTACACTACTTTTACGTGGTTGTTTTCTGAGATTCATAAACATTCACGTTTTACGGAGTTATTTTCTTATATTGATAAATATAGCACTTTTACGGGGTCGTTTTCTCATACTAAATTATTAGCATGATTATGGGGTTGTTTTCTCAAATTCATAAATATACATGTCCTACTAGATTATTTTCTTATATTGACAAATATACCCTTTTTACGGGGTTGTTTTCTCATAGTATAAAATTAACCCATTTAATGTGTTATTTCCTCATACTCACAAATATACTAAAATTACGGGGTTATTTTCTTCGATTGATAAATATCTTCGTATTACGGGGTTATTTTCTTTTATTGATAAATATACCCCTTTTACGGGGTTGTTTTCTCATATTATAAAATTAACCCATTCAAGGGGTTGTTTTCTCACACTCACAAATATACCACAATTACAGGGTTATTTTCTTCGATTTATAAATATCCCCGTACTACGGGTTTATTTTCTTATATTGACAAATATACCTCTCTTACGGGGTTGTTTTCTCATTTTAAAAGATTTACCCCTACTACGAGACTATTCTCTTAGACTCGCAATTACAATACTTTTACGGGGTTGTTTTCTCAAATTCATAAATTCTTTTACGGGGTTATTTTTTCATATTATAAAATTAACCCATTTAAGGGGTTGTTTTCTCATACTCACAAATACACCAAAATTATAGGGCTATTTTCTCCGATTGAAAAATATCCCCGTATTATGGGATTGTTTTCTCAAATGCATAAATATACATGTTTATGATATTATTTTCTTATATTGACAAATATACTATTTTTTATGGGGTTGTTTTCTCATATTATAAAATTAACCATTTAAGTGGTTGTTTTCTAGTACTCACAAATATACCAAAATTACTGGGTTATTTTCCAATATTTATAAATATACCCCTCTTACGGGGATGTTCTCTTAGACTCGCAATTAAAATACTTTTTAAAGGGTTGTTTTCTTAGACTCATAAATATACACATTTTACGGGGTTGTTTTCTCATATTATAAAATTAACACATTTAAGGGGTTGTTTTCTCATAATCACAAATATACCATAATTACGGAGATTCATAAATATCCCCTTATTACGAGGTTGTTTTCTCATATTAAGACATTTGCCCCTTGTACGAGGCTGTTTTCTTTGATTGGCAACTTCACTACTTTGACACGGTTATTTTCTCGTATTCTTAAATATACACGTTTTACGGAGTTATTTTCTTAAAATTGATAAGTTTACCACTTTTACGAGGTCGTTTTCTCATATTAAATTATTAGCATTATGATGGGGTTGTTTTCTCAAATTCATAAATATACAAGTTTTACGGGATTATTTTCTTTTATTGACAAATATACCCTTCTTACAAGGTTGTTTTCTAATATTATAAAATTAATCCATTTAAGGGGTGTTCTCTCATACTCACAAATATACCAAAATTACAGGGTTATTTTTTCCGATTGATAATCCTCGTATTACGTTATTATTTTCTAATAATTACAAATATACCCCTCTTACGGGGTTGTTCTCTCATATTAAAAAATTTACCCCTACTACGAGCCTGTTCTCTTAGACTCGCAATTGTACTATTTTTATGGGGTTGTTTTATCAAATTCATAAATATACAAGTTTTACGGGGTTATTTTCTTATATTGATAAATATACCACTTTTATAGCGTTGTTTTCTCATATTAAATTATTAGCACTATTATGGGGTTGTTTTTCAAATTCATAAATATACACGTTTTATGGGATTATTTTCTTATATCGACAAATATACTCCTTTAACGGGGTTGTTTTTTCATATTATAAAATTAATCCATTTAAGGGGTTGTTTTCTCATACTCACAAATATACTACAATTACGGGGTTATTTCATCAAATTCATAAATATCATTGTATTACGGGGCTATTTTCTAATATTTATAAATATACTCCTCTTACGGGGTTGTTTTCTCATATTAAAAAATTTACTCCTTCTATGAGGCCCTTTTGGTGGACTCGCAATTACACTACTTTTACGGGGCTGTTTTCTAAGAATCATAAATATACAAGTATTACAGGGTTATTTTCTTATATTGATAAATATACCACTTTTATAGCGTTGTTTTATCATATTAAATTATTAACACTATTATGGGGTTGTTTTTTCAAATTTATAAATATACACGTTTTACGATGTTATTTTCTTATATTGACAAATATACCCCTTTAACGGGATTTTTTTTTCATATTATAAAATTAATCTATTTAAGGGGTTGTTTTCTCATACTAAAAAATATACCACAATTACGGGGTTATTTCACCAAATTCATAAATATCACTATATTACGGGGCTATTTTCTAATATTTATAAATATACTCCTCTTACGGGGTTGTTTTCTCATATTAAAAAATTTACCCCTTCTATGAGGCCGTTTTGGTGGACTCGCAATTATACTACTTTTACGGGGTTGTTTTCTAAGAATCATAAATATACAAGTTTTACGGGGTTATTTTCTTATATTGATAAATATACCACTTTTATAGCGTTGTTTTCTCATATTAAATTATTAGCACTATTATGGGATTGTTTTTCAAATTTATAAATATACACGTTTTACAGTGTTATTTTCTTATACTCATAAATATACCACAAATACGGAATTATTTCATAAGATTCATAAATATCACTGTATTACGGGGCTGTTTTATAATATTTATAAATATACCCCTCTTACAGTGTTATTTTCTCATATTAAAAATTTACCCCTTCTACGATGCAGTTTTCTTGGACTCGAAATTACACTACTTTTACGGGGTTGTTCTCTCAGATTCAAAAATATACATGTTTTACGGAGTTATTTTCTTATATTGATAAATATACTACTTTTACGGTGTCATTTTCTCATATTAAATTATTAACACTACTATGGGGTTGTTTTCTCAAATTCATATATATACATTATTTATAGGATTATTTTCTTATATAGACAAATGCACTCGTTTTACGAGGTTGTTTTATCATCTTATAAAATTAACCCATTTAAGGTGTTATTTTATGATACTAACAAATATAACATAATTATGGGGTTATTTTCTAATATTTATAAATATACCCCACTTACAGGGTAGTTCTCTCATATTAAAGGATTTACCCCTACTATGAGGGTGTTCTTTTAGACTCGCAATTACACTACTTTTACGGGATTGTTTTCTCAGATTCATAAATATACAAGTTTTACGGGTTATTTTCTTATATCGATAAATATACCACTTTTACAGCGTCGGTTTCTCATATTAAATTATTAGTACTATTATAGAGTTATTTCTTCAAATTCACAAATATACACGTTTTACGAGGTTATTTTCTTATATTGATAAATATGCCCCTTTACGGGGTTGTTTTCTAATATTATGAAATTAATCCGTTTAAGAGGTTGTTTTCTCATACTCACAAATATACCACAATTACGGGGTTATTTCATCAAATTCATAAATATCACCGTATTACGGGACTATTTTTTAATATCTATAAATATACCCCTCTTACGGAGTTGTTTTCTCATATTAAAAATTACCCCCCTAGAGGCTGTTTTGTTAGATTCGCAATTACACAACTTTTACTGGGATGTTTTCTCAGATTCATAAATATACACATTTTACGGGGACGTCTTCTCAGATTCATAAATATATATGTTTTACGGGGATATTTTCTTATATTGATTAATATACTACTTTTACAACATCATTTTCTCATTAAATTATTAGCACTAATATGGGGTTGTTTTCTCAAATTCATAAATATACATGTTTTACAGGATTATTTTCTTATATCGACAAATATACCCATTTTATGGGGTTGTTTTCTAATATTATAAAATTAACCCATTTAAGGGGTTGTTTTCTCATACTCTAAAATATACCAAAATAGGGGGATTATTTCCTCCGATGGATAAATATTCTCGTATTACGGGGTTGTTTTCTAATATTTATGAATATACCGCTCTTATAGGGTTGTTTTCTCATATTAAAAGATTTATCCGTACTACGAGGCTGTTCCCTTAGACTCTCAATTACACTACTTTTACGGGGTTGTTTTCTCAGATTCATAAATATACAAGTTTACGGGGCTATTTTCTTATATTGATAAATATATCACTTTTACAACATTGTTTTCTCATATTAAATTATTAGCACTATTATGGGGTTGTTTTTTTAAATTCATAAACATACACGTTTTACGGATTTATTTTCTTATATTGACAAATATACCCCTTTTACGGGGTTGCTTTCTCATATTAAAAAATTAACCCATTTAAGGGGTAGTTTTCTCATACTCACAAATGTACCATAATTACGGCGTTATTTTCTCCGATTGATAAATATCCCCGTATTACGGGGTTGTTTTCTAATATTTATAAATATACCCCCTCTTATGGGATTATTTTCTCACATTAAAAAACTTACCTTTTCTACGAGGCTGTTCTTTGAGACTCGCAATTACACTACTTTACGGGGTTATTTTCTTATATTCATAAATATACACATATATGGAATTATCTTTTTATATTGATAAATATACCACTTTTACGGGGTCGTTTTCTCATATTAAATTATTAGCACTATTATGGAGTTGTTTTCTCAAATTCACTAATATACATATTTTACGGGGTTCTTTTCTTATATTGATAAATATACCCCTTTTACGGGATTGTTTTCTCATATTATAAAATTAACCCATTTAAGGGGTTGTTTTCTTATACTCACAAATATACCATAATTACGAGGTTATGTCATCAGATTCAGAAATATCACCGTATTACGGGGTGTTTTCTAATATTTATAAATATACCCCTCTTACGGGTTATTTTCTAATATTAAAGAATTTACCAATTCTACGACGCTGTTTTCTTGGACTTGCAATTACACTACTTTTATGGGGTTGTTTTCTCAGATTCATAAATATACACGTTTTACGGGGTTATTTTCTTCTATTGATAAATATACCAATTTTACGGGGTCATTTTCTCATATTAAATTATTAGCACTATTATGGGATTGTTTTATCAAATTTATAAATATACATGTTTTACAGGATTATTTTCTTATATCGACAAATATATCAGTTTTATAGGGTTGTTTTCTCATATTATAAAATTAACCCATTTAAGGTGTTGTTTTCTCATACTCTAAAATATACCATAATTACGGGGTTATTTTATCGAATTGATAAATATCCCCATATCACGGGGTTGTTTTCTAATATTTATAAATATACCCACACTTACAGGGTTATTTTCTCATATTAAAAGATTTACCCCTACTATGATGCTGTTCTTTTAGACTCGCAATTACACTACTTTTACGAGGTTGTTTGCTCAGATTCATAAATATACAAGTTTTACGGGGTTATTTTCTTATATTGATAAATATACCACTTTTACGGCGTCGGTTTCTCATATTAAATTATTAGCACTATTATGAGGTTGTTTTTTCAAATTCATAAATATACACATTTTACGGGATTATTTTCTTATATTGATAAATATACCCCTTTTACGGGGTTGTTTTCTAATATTATAAAATTAATCCGTTTAAGAGGTTGTTTTCTCATACTCACATATATACCACAATTAAGGGGTTATTTCATCAAATTCATAAATATCACCATATTACCAGGCTATTTCTTAATACTTATAAATATACCCTCTTACGGAGTTGTTTTCTCATATTAAAAATTTACTCCTTCTAGAGGCTGTTTTATTAGACTCGCAATTATACTAATTTTACGGGGTTGTTTTCTCAGATTCATAAATATACGCATTTTGCGGGGTTATTTTCTTATATTGATAAATATACCACTTTTACAGCGTCGTTTTCTCATATTAAATTGTTAGCACTATTATGGGGTCATTTTTTCAAATTCATAAATATACACATTTTACGGGATTATTTTCTTATATTGACAAATATACCCCTTTTACGGGATTTTTTTATCATATTACAAATTTAACCTATTTAAGGGGTTGTTTTCTCATACTCCCAAGTATACCACAATGACGGGGTTATTTCATGAGATTCATAAATATCATCGAATTACGGGGTTCTTTTCCTAATATTTATAAATATACCCCTCTTACGGTGTTGTTTTTCTAGATTCATAAATATACATGTTTTACGGGGTTATTTTCTTATATTGATAAATATACCCCTTTTACGGGGTTGTTTTCTCATATTATAAAATTAACCCATTCAAGGGGTTGTTTTCATATACTAAAAAATATACCACAATTACAGGGTTATTTTCTCCAATTGACAAATATCCCTGTATTATGGGGTTATTTACTAATATTTATAAACATACCCCTCTTATGGGTTGTTTTCTCATATTAAGAAATTTATCTCTTCTACGATGTTGTTTTCTTATACTCATAATTACATTACTTTTACGGGGTTGTTTTCTCCGTTTTATAAATATACATGTTTTATGTGATCATTTTCTTATATTGATAATATACCATTTTACGGGGTCGTTTCTCATATTAAATTATTAGCACTATTATAGGGTTGTTTTCTCAAATTTTTAAATAAACACATTTTACGAGGTTACTTTCTTATATTGACAAATATACCCCTTTTACGGGGTTGTTTTCTCATATTATAAAATTAACCCTTTTGAGGGTTTTTTTTCATACTCACAAATATACCAAGATTACGGGGTTATTTTCTCTGATTAATAAATATCCTCGTATTACGGGGTTATTTCTAATGTTTATACATATACTCCTCTTACGAGGTTGTTTTCTCATACTAAAAAATTTACCTCTTCTACGTTGCTATTTTCTTAGACTCGCAATTACATTACTTTTACGGGGTTGTTTTCTCCGATTCATAAATATATATGTTTTACGGGATTATTTTCTTATATTGATAAATATACCCCTTTTATGGGATTGTTTTCTCATATTATAAAATTAACCCTTTTGAGGGATTTTTATCTTATACTAAAAAATATGCCAAAATTACGGGGTTATTTTCTCCGATTGATAAATATCCCGTATTAATAAATATACCCCTCTTACGGGGTTATTTTCTCACCTTAAATAATTTACCCCTTCTACGAGGCTGTTTTCTAAGCCTTACAATTACACTACTTTTACGGGGTTGTTTTCTCATATTCATAAATATTCATCTTTAACGGAGTTATTTTCTTATATTAATAAATATACCACTTTTACGGGGTCGTTTTCTCATATTAAATTAGTAGCACTATAATGGGGTTATTCTCTCAAATTCATTAATATACATATTTTATGAAGTTATTATCAAATATTGACAAATATACCCCTTTTACGGGTTTTTTTTATCATATTATAACATTAACCCATTTAAGGGGTTGTTTTCTCATACTCACAAATATACCACAATGACGGGGTTATTTCATCATATTGATAAATATCACTGAATTACGGGGTTGTTTTTAATATTTATAAATATACCCCTCTTATGGGGTTGTTTTTCCAAATTCATAAATATACATGTTTTACGGGGTTATTTTCTTATATTGACAAATATACCCCTTTTACGAGGTTATTTTCTCATATTATAAAATTAACCCATTCAAGACGTTGTTTTCTCATATTCACAAATATACCACAATTTGCAGGGTTATTTTCTCCAATTGATAAATATCCCTGTATTACGGGGTTATTTTTTAATATCTATAAATATACCCCTCTTAAGGGGTTGTTTTCTCATATTAAAAAATTTACCCCTTCTACGACGTTGTTTTGTTAGACTCGCAATTATATTACTTTTACGGGGTTATTTTCTCCGATTCATAAATAGATATGTTTTATAGGATTATTTTCTTATATTGATAATATACTCCTTCTATGATGCTGTTTTCTTCGACTCGCAATTACACTACTTTTACCTAGTTGTTTTCTTAGATTCATAGATAAACATATTTTACGAGGTTGTTTTCTTGAATTTATAAAAATACATATTTTACCCGGTTATTTTCTCAGATTGATAAATATCCCCACATTACGGGTTGGTTTCTAATATTTATAAATATACTCCTCTTATGGGGTTATTTTCTCATATTAAAAAATTTACCCCTTCTACGATGCTATTTTCTTCGACTCGCAATTACACTACTTTTACGGGATTGTTTTCTTAGGTTCATAAATATACATATTTTACGGGTTATTTTCTTATATTGACAAATATACCTCTTTTACGGGGTTGTTTTGTCATATTATAAAATTAACCCATTTAAAGGGTTGTTTTCTCATACTCACAAATATACCACAATTACAGGGTTATTTTCTCCAATTGATAAATATCCCCATGTTACGAGGTTATTTTCTCATATTAAAAAATCTACCCCTTCTATGATACTGTTATCATAGACTCGCAATTACACTACTTTTACGGGGTTGTTTTCTCAGATTCATAAATATACACATTTTACGGGGTTATTTTCTTCTATTGATAAATATACCACTTTTACGGGGTCATTTTCTCATATGAAATTATTAGCAATACTATGTTGTTGTTTTCTCAAATTCATAAATATACATGTTTTACAGAATTATTTTCTTATAACGACAAATATACCAGTTTTAGGGGTTGTTTTCTCATATTATAAAATTAACCCATTTAAGGTGTTATTTTCTCATACTCACAAATATACCACAATTACAGGGTTATTTTCTCCGATTGATAAATATCCCGTATTACGGGGTTGTTTTCTAATATTTATAAATATATCCCACTTACTAGATTGTTTCTTATATTAATAGATTTATCCCTATTATGAGGCTGTTCTTTTAGACTCACAATTACACTACTTTTACAGGATTGTTTTCTCAGATTCATAAATATACAAGTTTTACAGGGTTATTTTCTTATATTGATAAATATACCACTTTTACGGCGTTGTTTTCTTATATTAAATTATTAGCATTATTATGGGGTTATTTTTTCAAATTCATAAATATACAATTTTTACGGATTATTTTCTTATATTGACAAATATACCCCTTTTACAATGTTGTTTTCTCATATTGTAAAATTAATCCCTTTAAGGGTTTTTTTCTGATACTAATAAATATATCACAATTACGAGGTTATTTCATCAGATTCATAAATATCACCGTATTACGGGGCTGTTTTCTAATATTTATAAATATACCCCTCTTACGGGGTTGTAGTCTCATTTTAAGAAATTTATGTCTTCTACGAGGCTGTTTTCTGAGACTCGCTATTACACTACTTCTACGGGGGTTGTTTTTTCAGATCATAAATATACAGGTTTTACGGGGTTATTTTCTTATATAGATAAATATACCACTTTCACAAGGTCATTTTCTCTAGGGCTGAGCATGAATCTCGGTGATTCCCGCCCGAACCGAATAACCGTACCGAAAAATACCAGAATCGAAGTAACCGAAAGTTTTTATAACCGAATTGAACTGATCCGAATTGTTTTACTATTATAGTATGGTACTAGTTCTTTAGTAAAAACCGTACCATAACCGTACTATAACCGATCCGTCTTGTACTGATCCGGACTAAACCGTAGAACCGAATTTTTTACATATATTTATTAATAATTATTTATATTGTATAAATAATACATATTAAAAACAACTATAGTATTATAAAATACTTTATACTCTATTAAAAAATTATTTTATATATATCATTTATATAATTCAAGCAATTGTTGAAATAAAAAAAATAATACATATATTAAAAATAACTATAATATTATAATATACTTTATACTCTATAAAAATATAAGTTATATATATTAATATGTCATATAGTTCTGATACTAGTAATCTAGTATACATAATATAATACTAGATTTAAAATTTATTTACTATTTAGAAATTTTTGACAAGTTAATTAAAAATTACTTAATTTAATAAGAAATTATATAAATTAGTAAAAATTATAAAAAGATATTATTATATAAATATAATATTATTTATACGATATTTATTAATAAATTAATTTTTAATTATATAATATTTTTATTTTAAAAATAATAATATTAATTATACTAAAAGTATTAATTTATATAAATATTAAAATTAATAAATAATTTTTACATTATTATACTAATAAAACTTAAAAAATTAAATATTTAGAAAAAATTAATTTATTAACTTTTAAAATATTATAAAATTAATTTAAAATATTAAAAATTATATTAAATTATATTTATAAATTTAATTTTTTTTAAAAGGATCATAGAAAACTTAAGAACAAATCGTCAAAATATCTTTTAACAAAGTTAGGGATAGTGAGCTAAGTGAAATGACCATTGAAATGCGAGCTAAATTTGACAAATATTGGGGTTCTTTAGATAAAATGAATGTTATGTTATTTGTGGCTGCTGTTTTGGATCCTAAGTGCAAATTAAAGTACTTGAAAGCTAAGTATACCATTTATTATGGTGAAGATGAGGCAAAAATTTTGGAAAAAAGGGTGAAAACAGCTTTAGAGTTGATGGTGGATGAATACAAGATAATCGAAGATCAATTATATATGGGTGAGGTTGTAGGGAGCTCAGAGAAATCTGCATATGATAGTGGGCCAAGTGATACAAAAATAGAAGAAGAGATTGATGAGTTCTTTTTAGAGGAAGAAGCACAGTAGAATTTGTAGAAAAATTCACCATTGATTTTGATATCTTAGCATATGGTGGAAGGTGAATTCAATAAGGTATCCTATCTTGTCCAAGGTTGCACGAGATATATTGGCTATCCAACCTTCAACAATAGCCTCTGAATCTGCATTTAGTATTGGAGGACGAACTCTAGATCAATATAGAAGTTCTTTACTTCCTACAACAGTGGAGGTCATCATTTGTTGCCAAGATTGGCTTAGAAGTTCAAATAAACCTATCCAACTAGAAGAATCAATAGAGGATATTGAAAGCATAGAGTCAGGTAACATTTCTTTACTTCTTACATATGTTTGTTTATTGTTGATGCTGTTAAGTTTTATTGATGTAATCTTTTACTTTTATTGTAGAAATTATTCAAGATCCTGAGATTGGTGAGTCCCTTATGCCAAGATTAAATGTGGAGTGCTAATTTTGAGGGGAGGTAATAACATTCCTTTGCTAATTTTGGACTTGTATTTTAGTGCTACATAAAGTATGTAAATTTATTTATTTTAATGATTGCCATCTGGAAAATATTTTTATGCTAGCAGTAACATATATTTTAATGGTTTGTATTTAAATATTAAATAAATTATTATATTTACAAGTGACTGAATTGCAAAACAGGTTGTTCAAGAATGTGATTGCAATTCTAATTCAGATTTGCATTCTACTTTTTTTAGGTTGGTAATCATATTTTCTCTAAATGTATTTGATTAAAGATGAGATTAAAGTTGTGTTTTTTAAATTTTTTAGAACCAAAAATAGCACCGAACCGAACTGTATTTAACCGTAAAATTGGTACAATACGGTATTGGATTCTTTTATGTTTAGTACGGTACTAGTACCTTCAATTTTAAAAATAACCAAGGTTTGGTATGGTACTGGTGATTTATAGATAACCGAATTGGACCGATCCGTGCTCAGCCCTAGTTTTCTTATATTAAATTATTAGCACTATTATGGGGTTGTTTTCTCTAATTCATAGAGATATATGTTTTACGAGGTTATTTCCTTATATTGACAAATATACCCCTTTTACGGGGTTATTTTCTCATATTATAAAATTAATCCATTTAAGCGATTGTTTTCTCATACTCACAAATATACCATAATTACAGGGTTATTTCCTCAGATTCATAAATATCACTGAATTACGGGGTTGTTTTCTTAGATTCATAAATATACATGTTTTACGGGGCTATTTTTTTAGATTCATAAATATAAATGTTTTACGGGGCTATTTTTTAGATTCATAAATATACATGTTTTACGGGGTTATTTTCTCCAATTGATAAATATCCCCACATTACGGGGTTGTTTTCTAATATTTATAAATATACTCCTATTACGAGGTTGTTTTCTCATATTAAAAAATTTACCCCTTCTACGATGCTGTTTTCTCATATTAAAAAATTTACCCCTTCTACGATGCTGTTTTCTCATATTAAAAAATTTACCCCTTCGACAATGCTATTTTCTTCAACTCACAATTACACTACTTTTATGGGGTTGTTTTCTTAGATTCATAAATATACATGTTTTACGGAGTTATTTTCTTATATTGACAAATATACCCCGTTTACGGAGTTGTTTTCTCATATTATAAAATTAACCCATTTAAGGGTTGTTTTCTTATACTCACAAATATACCACAATCACAGAGTTATTTTTTCCGATTGATAAATATCCCCATGTTACGGGGTTGATTTCTAATATATGAAAATATACCCCTCTTACAGGGTTGTTTTCTCATATTAAAGAATTTATCTTTTCTACGATGCTGTTTTCATAGACTTGCAATTATACTACTTTTATCGGGTGGTTTTCTCATATTCATAGATATACATGGTTTACGGGGTTATTTTCTTATATGGATAAATATACCCCTTTTACAAGGTTATTTTCTCATATTATAAAATTAACTCATTCAGAGGGGTTGTTTTCTTATACTCACAAATATACCACAATTATTGGGTTATTTTCTCCGATTGATAAATATCCCCGTATTACAGGGTTATTTTCTAATATTTATAAATATACCCCTCTTACGGGGTTGTTTTCTCATATTAAACAATTCACCCTTTCTATGACGCTGTTTTCTTAGTCTCGCAATTACATTACTTTTACGGGGTTGTTTTCTCCGATTTATAAATATACATGTTTTACAGGATTATTTTCTTATATTGATAAATATAGCACTTTTATGGGGTCGTTTTCTCATATTAAATTATTAGCAATATTATGGGGTTGTTTTCTCGAATTCATAAATAAACACATTTTACGGGGTTATTTTCTCATATTGATAAATATACCCTGTAATATCTAGTATTTTTTTCTTTTTAAATAATACATATATATATATATAAAGAAAAAAGAAAATTATTTTTTTCTTCCTCTTTTTCTTTCCCCTCCCATTTCCCTCTCTTTTCTCCCTTTCCTTTCCCCCTCTCCCTCCTCTTGTCCTCCCTCCCTCTTCCTCTCTCCCTCCTCTCTTTCTTCCCTTCTCCCTTCTTCCGCCGGCTGCCTCACCTCCCCCGCCCGTTTGCGTGCCGCTGACTCACCACCAGCCTTCTCCTCCCCTCCCACCGCTGCAGCACCGCCTTCTTCTCCTTCCTTCCTTTCAGCCAGCGTCAACAAGGGTGAGGAGGCTACCATCATCGATTTGGCCTCCTGCCGGTGTATTTTCGGTGATCCAACGTCGGAAACGGACTCCCACCCTCGAGAACCCCGGAAATGACTCTACCCCGCCGAAAAATCCTCGCCGGCAGCCTTGGGAAGTGTCATCGGAGCAGCACCTTTCCAGCCCCAATCCGCCGCCTTCCGGCCACTTTCCAGCCAAAATTCTTGTACTTCCGGACTCCCCGCAATTCAAGCTTCGCATGGGCACTTTCGAATTCGAATTCTGACAACGTTGGCAGGACCGGCTTCCGGACCCCCGGTGTTTTCCGGACGCGTGAAATATTGCAAATTCGACTCAGTATAATTTTATTTAGACTCTAAAAATTATGTTGTAATATTAGAAAATTATTGTGGCTATTAATTGCTTGTGATGGCTAGTTTTAAAAAATAAATTAGATTTAATTAATTGTATTGTGGTGTTGCGGAGTCGGGAAAATAATAATGCAGTTCTTGTGGCTCGGCTCCTGTTATTTAATTCCAGCATATTTGATGTGTCTTTGGCAGGTTCTGGACCCATTTTACGGGAGCTAAATGCCCGTAATTTAGAAAAAGTTCTGCCGAATTTTCGACAGATTTCTCGAGTCTAAATTAATTTTAGGCAGTCTACTCTAGGAAAAATTTAAGAATGTCCATTAATTGAATATTTTTCATGACTAGATAATCCAACCTTCCTACCAGCTCCACCCAAGGCGTAGGAGCGGACTACGGAATGCGTTAGAACTGTGAGTTAAAGTCACATAATCTTTGCACTATTGCTAAGTCTAAATTTAACATGCTACTTTAGAAATCATGTTTAATATGATTATTAGTATCGCAATATAAATAATTTTATTTAATTATTAATTACTGAGAATAATTTTAATATTATTATGAGTAATATTATATCATTATTTTGATAGTTAATGTTATATTAATACAATCATTATTATTATTTCCCCATACAAATTGCATGTTGCTTTCCCCGAATTTTTAAATCTTTATTTCGATATTTGTTGAATGATTTTGTCAAACTATGATTATTATTATATGTGTGTTGATTGTGATTTTGGGATGAGGCTTTAGTAGAACATGCCACCCAATGGGTTACATCAAGACCGCGTGCGCACCGGTAATGATTAAAGACAGATAACAAGGTTATTATGGATTTTTACCCTGGTGGAGTATAACTCTCTAGGCTGTGAAAGTTGACTGCCAGAGAAAGGTCCCTAGTCGAGCAATGGTCTTTGGGCGCCGGCCTAGTTGGAAATCAAGTGTTCAGGCTGGATATAAGGACCCTGGTTGAGCTTCGCTCTTTGGACGCCAGACCTGTTGGAATTAAGAGAGCCTAAAGGCTGCTAGTAATTTTGAGTTAGGGTTCTACTGAGCCACTCGTCCTGCAAATGTTAAAATGTATTTTATTTTTAAAGATTATGGTATGATTATAATATGACTCGTATTTGATGTACATGGTATGTTATACTGATTGTAATAATTATTATTTTCTGAGAAGGCTGCAATAGTCACAAGATTATTTGATTTTAACTCACTCCCGAGACTGACAGTCTCAGTTTTATTTTTCAAGTGACAGTTAGAATTCTTTGCCATCCTGCATTTTGACAGTCCGACTTCTTCTTCTTCGGACTTTTTGTAAATAACTTGTACTTCCATACTTTTGTTATTATTTACTCTAGACTATTCGCAGTAGAGAATTTTTAAATTGTTGTGATTATTCTAGTCCATGTTGGACGTGGGATGTTATAAAGACCAGATAGAATTATTTATGGCATGTCAGTCACAACTAATTATATTTTATTAACTGTTTATTTGAATTATTGGTTTGTAAGGCTTACTACGGGATTCAGTGGCCTTAAGCCTACCCATTCCTTAGGCGCCGATCACAGGCCCACAGAATGGGTCGTGGCATACCCTTTTTCGGGGTTATTTTCTCATATTATAAAATCAACCCTTTTGAGAGGTTTTTTTCTCATACTAAAAAATATACCAAGATTACAGGGTTATTTTCTCCGATTGATAACATCTCTGTGCTACAGGGTTGTTTTTTAATATTTATAAATATACTCCTCTTACGGAGTTGTTCTCTCATATTAATAAATTTACCCCTACTACGAGGCTGTTCTCTTAGACTCGCAATTACACAACTTTCACGGGGTTATTTTTCTTAGATTCATAAATAAACACGTTTTACGAGGTTATTTTTTTTATATTGATAAACATACCACTTTTACAAGTTCATTTTCTCATATTAAATTATTAGCACTATTAAGAGGTTGTTTTCTCAAATTCATAAATGTACATGTTTTACGAGATTATTTTCTTATATTAACAAATATACCCTTTTTACGGAATTGTTTTCTCATATTATAAAATTAACCCATTTAAAGGGTTGTTTTTTCCAAACTCACAAATATACCAAATTACGGGGTTATTTTCTCCGATTGATAAATATCCTCGTATTACGGGGTTTTTTGCTAATTTTTATAAATATACCCCTCTTATGGGGTTATTTTCTCATATTAAAAAATTTACCCCTTCTACGACGCTGTTATCTTAGACTCGCAATTACTCTATCTTTACGGGGTTGTTTTTTCAGATTCATAAATATATACGTTTTATGAGGTTATTTTCTTATCTTCATAAATATACCACTTTACGGGGTCGTTTTCTCATACTAAATTATTAGCAGTATTATGTGGTTGTTTTCTCAAATTCATAAATATACACGTTTTACGGGATTATTTTCTTATATTGATAAATATACCCCTTTTACGGGATTATTTTCTCATATTATAAAATTAACCCATTTAAAGGGTTATTTTCTCACACTCACAAATATACCATAATTACGTAGTTATTTTCTCTAATTGATAAATATTCCCGTACGGGATTGTTTTCTAATATTTATAAATATACCCCTCTTACGGGGTTATTTTCACATTAAAAAATTTACCCCTTCTACGAAGGTATTTTCTGAGACTCGCAATTACACTATTTTTACGTGGTTGTTTTCTCGTATTCATAAATATACACGTTTCACGGAGTTATTTTCTTATATTGATAAATATACCACCTTTACGGGGTCATTTTCTCATATTAAATTATTAGCACTATTATGGAGTTGTTTTCTCAAATTCATTAATATACACGTTTTATGGGGTTATTTTTTTATATTGACAAATATATCCCTTTTATGGGATTTTCTTATTATATTATAAAATTAACCCATTTAAAGGGTTGTTTTCTCATACTCACAAATACACCACAATTATGGGATTATTTCATCAGATTCATAAATATCACCAAATTACGGGGTTGTTTTCTAATATTTATAAATATACCCCTCTTACGGGGTTGTTTTCCTAGATTGATAAATATATATATTTTACGGGATTATTTTCTTATATTGATAAATATACCCCTTTTACGGGGTTGTTTTCTTATATTATGAAATTAACCCATTCAAGGGATGGTTTTCTCATACTAAAAAATATATCAAGATTACGGGTTATTTTCTCCGATTGATAAATATCCTCGTGTTACGGGGTTGTTTTCTAATATTTATAAATATACTCCTCTTGCGGGGTTGTTTTCTCATATTAATAAATTTACCCCTACTATGAGGCTGTTCTCTTAGACTCGCAATTATACTACTTTTATGGGGTTGTTCTCTCAGATCCATAAATAAACATGTTTTACGGGGTTATTTTCTTATATTAATAAATATACCACTTTTACAAGGTCGTTTTCTCATATTAAATTATTAGCACTATTATGGGGTTGTTTTCTCAAATTCATAAATATACACGTTTTACGGGATTATTTTCTTATATTGATAAATATACCCTTTTTACGGAATTATTTTCTCATATTATAAAATTAACCCCTTTAAGGGGTTGTTTTCTATGCTCACAAATATACCAGATTACAGGGTTATTTTATTCGATTGATAAATATCCTCGTATTATGGGGTTGTTTGCTAATATTTATAAATATACCCTTCTTATGGGGTTATTTTCTCATATTAAAAAATTTACCCCTTCTACGATGCTGTTTTCTTAGACTCACAATTACTCTATTTTTACGGGGTTGTTTTCTCAGATTCATAAATATATACATTTTATGGGGTATTTTGTGGTATATTCATAAATATACCACTTTTACGAGGTCATTGTCTCATACTAAATTATTAGTAGTATTATGTGGTTGTTTTCTCAAATTCATAAATATACACGTTTTACGGGATTATTTTCTTATATTGATAAATATACCCCTTTTACGGAGTTATTTTCTCATATTATAAAATTAACCCATTTAAAGGTTGTTTTCTCATACTCACAAATATACCATAATTACGTAGTTATTTTCTCCGATTGATAAAAATACCTCGTATTACGGTGTTGCTTTTTAATATTTATAAATATACCCCTCTTACGGGGTTATTTTCTCACATTAAAAAGTTTACCCCTTCTACGAGGCTGTTTTTTGAGACTCGCAATTACACTACTTTTATGGGGTTGTTTTCTTATATTCATAAATATACATGTTTCACGGAGTTATTTTCTTATATTGATAAATATACCACTTTTACGGGGTAATTTTCTCATATTAAATTATTAGCACTATTGTGGGGTTGTTTTCTCAAATTCATTAATATATTATGGGGTTATTCTTATATTGACAAATATACCCTTTTCACGGGATTCTTTTATCATATTATAAAATTAACCCATTTAAAGGGTTTTTTTCTCATACTTACAAATGTACCATAGTTACGGGGTTATTTCATCAGATTCATAAATATCACCGAATTATGGGGTTATTTTCTAATATTTATAAATATACCCCTCTTACGGGGTTGTTTTCGCAGATTCATAAATATATATATTTTACAGGATTATTTTCTTATATTGATAAATATACCTCTTTTACGGGGTTGTTTTCTCATATTATAAAATTAACCCATTCAAGGGATGATTTTCTCATACTCACAAATATACCACAATTATCGGGTTATTTTCTTATATTGACAAATATACCCCTTTTACGAGATTGTTTTCTCATACTCACAAATATACTAAAATTACACGGTTATTTTCTCCGATTGATAAATATTCCCGTATTATAGGGTTGTTTTCTAATATTTATAAATATACCCCTCTTACGGGCTTATTTCTCACATTAAAAAATTTACCCTTTCTACGAGACTGTTTTCTGAGACTAGTAATTACACTACTTACATGGGATTGTTTTCTCATATTTATAAATATACACATTTTACGGAGTTATTTTCTTATATTGATAAATATACCATTTTTACGGGGTTGTTTTCTCATATTATATTATTAGCACTATTATGGGGTTATTTTCTCAAATTCCTTAATATACATGTTTTACGGGGTTCTTTTCTTAATATACTCCTTTTACGGGGTTGTTTTCTCATATTATAAATTTAAGGGGTTGTTTTCTCATACGCACAAATATACCACAATTACGGGGTTATTTCATCAGATTCATAAATATCACCGTGCTATGGGGCTGTTTTCTAATATTTATAAATATAGCCCTCTTACGGGGTTATTTTCTAATATTAAAAAATTTACTTTTCTACGAGGCTGTTTTCTGAGACTCGCAATTACACTACTTTTACCGGGTGATTCTCTCAAATTCATAAATATACATGTTTTACAGGATTATTTTCTTATATCGACAAATATACTTGTAATACCCAGAATTTTCCTTTAATAATGACAATATTAATAATAATTAATAAATGAGTTTTTATTTAAATGAATTGTACTTTATTTTTATTGGTTTAATGGGAATGATTTAAATGCAATTTTGAATTTGATGCTAGACAAATAGGGGAGTTATTTTCTATATCCAATTAGTTTGATTTTTAAGAAATTAATTAAGTAAATTCTTTGAGAAATAAATTATATTTTAGTTATTCAAATTTTTCCCCCAAATGAATATATATAAATTAAATTCTATATTTGAGAGTTATGGAAGAATTTGTAAAGAATATTTTATAAAAGAATTATGGAGGAAAATGGCATTTTAATTAGCTAATGATATTAAATTTTAATTGGAAAAGATTTAGCAAATTGGTTAATTAAATTAATTGTGTGTTAGGACTAAATTGTTATTTTGGAATAAGAATTAAAAGTATAATTTTATTAATATGTGGTTTTAATGAAAATTTGTATGTTTGGTATTTTTGTAATTAAATATGTCAGCAAGGGCTTTTTGGTAATTTTACATTTAAAAGCAAGGGTAAATATATAATTATATATTTTCAATAATTCTAATTTGGCCCAAATTAAATAGTTCGGGGCTTAATTGAAAAGCTAAAGAAAAGTTTAAGGGTTAATTGGAAATTTTATAGGATAAAATTGTTAGTAATTAAAAAGTTGAGGGACTAAATGGTAAAGAAGAAAAGTTAAGGGACCAAAAGTCGATATGGAAGGAAAAAGAAGGAAAAGAAAGAAGAAGAAGAAGAGGAAGGAGAAATCGGGGAAAGAGAAGGGGGGCCGTCGGGCGTGAGTGGAGCGGCAATGGCCGGCAGTGATCGGTGAGAAGGCGAGGAAGCGGCAGTGACTTTCTTGCCGTCGTTCCGGGCGTTTTTGGCGTCCAATGGCGGCAGGGTCGGTCTTGTTTTGACCGGTGAGTTGAGGGCTTCCTTTTGGGAGTGGCGGCGTTGACTTTGGTGGCTGGAGGAGGGAGTTCCAATGAGGTGTTGGCAGCCGCATTTTCTAGCTTTTCGAGCTCCGGCGAGGAATGGATGATCGGAGCGCATATCCGGACTCTCCTCAGCTCAAGCTTTCCAATGGCACCATTTTCGTGGCGATCAGATTCCGTTTGAAATCGACGGCAGAGATCGTCCTTAAATCTTTTCGAATGATCGAGGGTCGGATCGGAAGATCGAAAGCAGGGATCGTCATCAGTGCGTTGTTTCGAGTCCGTTGGTACGTTCGGATCGTCGATCGGACTCCGGCAGCTGGAGGCTAGTCGACTGAGCGATCAAGCATCTCGGTAATTCTCTGGCCTGTTGATTTTAGAATTTATTGGTAAATGTCCGTATTTTAGGGGAAGTTCTGTCGAATTTTCGGTAGAATTTACCCGAGTCGAGATTTTTTAGACAGTCAGTCCTAGGAATCTAGACCTAGGGTGAATGGTCAAATGTTTCAACATTATTGATAAATTGTTTTCCGTGATTAGATTATCCGTCAGTTCGGCTCGCTCCACCCGAGGCATCGGAGCAGAGCTAGGAGGTTGTCAAAGCTGTGAGTTAAAGTCATATGTCTATTTACATGTGTTATGCTGAGATTTTACAAAATAATTTTGATTACATGATTTAATACTTTAATTAGTTATTTTAATTGCTATTATTATAAGTTTCATTTTCTGCATTACGATTTTATTGTTTCGTGTTGACTCGGGATAGGATGGCTGTAGAACATGCTATCGATGAGATGCACCGGTATGAATCAGAGGAAGAAAATAAAGGAGTAAAGGTTTGTAAATTTTAAAAAGGTAACTTAGGAATTGCCCTGGTCGAGCATTGCTCTCTGGGCTGAGTGAAGTGTGTGTGCCGGAGTAAAGGTCCCTGGTTGAGCATTGCTCTTTGGGCGCCGGCTTATTTGGGAACCTAAGTGACTAGACTGGAGTTAAGGACCCTGGTCGAGCTTCGCTCTCTAGGCGCCAGTCTTATTGGAGTAAGAGAGCCGAAAGGCTAAGAGTGTTAGTGATAATAAGTGACTAAATTGGATTTAAGGACCCTGGTCGAGTTTCGCTCTCTGGGCGCTAGTTCTGTTAGAATGAGAGAGAGTCGAGATGTTTAGTGTTGGGATTAGGGCTTTGCTGAGGTACTCCGTCCCGTAGTAGGTGAAAGTTATTTTTATTTAAGCATGCCATGACACATTTATTTTTGCATCACTTAATATTTATTTCAAATTAAATAAATATGTTATTGAAGTGTTTGTAACTGTTTCTGGATATATGATTTTAACTCACTCTCGAGACTGACAGTCTCAATTTTACTGTTTTTCATATCTGTGATTGTTAGTCTTCCCGTGGCCTTTATCTAGCAACCTTAATTGATGTGGTATGCTTGACTTGTAAAATCTTAGATTCTCCGCAGTAGAAATAATAGACTTATCAGTTGTAAATTTATGTAATTTCGGGTCTTGCCTAATTCTACTGGCAGACCAAATTAAATATGTAGAATTTAATAGTTAAGATAAATTGTGACATCAGTGATATTAGATGAGATTTAATTAAGTTAGTGAGTGGTCAGGCTTACTACGGGATTCGGTGACCTTACGCCTACCTATTCCCTAGTGCCGGTCACAGGCCCACAGATCGGGTCGTGACATACCAGTTTTATGGGGTTGTTTTCTCATATTATAAAATTAACCCATTTAAGGTGTTATTTTCTCATACTCACAAATATACCACAATTACGAGGTTATTTTCTCCGATTGATAAATATTCCCGTATCACGGGGTTGTTCTCTAATATTTATAAATATATCCCACTTATGGGGTTGTTTCTCATATTAAAAGATTTACCCCTACTACGAGGCTGTTCTCTTAGACTCGTAATTACACTACTTTTACGGGGTTATTTTCTCAGATTCATAAATATACAAGTTTTATAGGGTTATTTTCTTATATTGATAAATATACCATTTTTACGGTGTCGTTTTCTCATATTAAATTATTAGCACTATTATGGGGTTATTTTTTCAAATTCATAAATATACACGTTTTATGGGGTTATTTTCTTATATTGACAAATATACCCTTTTTACAGGGTTGTTTTCTCATATTATAAAATTAACCCATTTAAGGGGTTGTTTTCTCATACTCACAAATATACCACAATTACGGGGTTATTTCATCGGATTCATAAATATCACCGTATTACGGGGTTGTTTTCTAATATTTATAAATATACCCCTCTTACGGGATTGTTGTCTCATATTAAAAAATTTATCTCTTCTACGAGGTTGTTTTCTTAGACTCGCAATTACACTACTTTTACGGGGTTGTTTTCTTATATTCATAAATATACACGTTTTACGAGGTTATTTTCTTATATTGATAAGTATACCACTTTCACAAGGTCATTTTCTCATATTAAATTATTAGCATTATTATGGGGTTGTTTTCTCTAATTCATAGATATACACGTTTTACGGTATTATTTTCTTATATTGATAAATATACCCCTTTTACGGGGTTGTCTTCTCATAATATAAAATTAATCCATTTAAGGGGTTATTTTCTCATACTCACAAATATACCAGAATTACGGGGTTATCTCCTCAGATTCATAAATATCACCGAATTACGGGTTATTTCTAATATTCATAAATATACTCCTCTTACGGGGTTGTTTTCTCATATTAAATAATTTACCCCTACTACAATGCTGTTTTCTTCGACTCGCAATTACACTACTTTTACAGGGTTGTTTTCTTAGATTCATAAATACACATGTTTTACGGGGTTATTTTCTCTAATTGATAAATATCCCCATGTTACGGGGTTGTTTTCTAATATTTATAAATATACTCCTCTTACGGGGTTGTTTTCTCATATTAAAAGAATTATCCCTTCTATGATGCTATTTTCTTCGACTCGCAATCACACTACTTTTACGGGGTTGTTTTCTTAGATTCATAAATATACATATTTTACGGGGTTACTTTCTTATATTGACAAATATACCCTTTTTACGAAGTTGTTTTCTCATACTCACAAATATACCACAATTACAGGGTTATTTTCTCCGATTGATAAATATCCCCATGTTATGAGTTTGATTTCTAATATTTATAAATATATCCCTCTTACGAGATTGTTTTCTCATATTAAAAAATTTACTCCTTCTACGATGCTGTTTTCATAGACTCACAATTACACTACTTTTACCGGGTAGTTTTCTCAGATTCATAAATACACATGTTTTACGGGGTTATTTTCTTATATGTATAAATATACTCCTTTTATAGGGTTGTTTTTTCATATTATAAAAATAACTCATTCAAGGGGTTGTTTTCTCATACTCACAAATATACCACAATTACAGGGTTATTTTGTCTGATTAATAAATATCCCCGTATTACGGGGTTATTTTATGATATTTATAAATATACCCCTCTTACGGGGTTGTTTTCTCATATTAAACAATTTACCCTTTCTACAACGTTGTTTTCTTAAACTTGCAATTACATTACTTTTACGGGGTTGTTTTCTCCGATTTATAAATATACATGTTTTACGGGATTATTTTCTTATATTGATAAATATAGCACTTTTATGGGGTCATTTTCTCATATTAAATTATTAGCAATATTATAGGGTTGTTTTCTCAAATTCATAAATAAACACGTTTCACGGGGTTATTTTCTCATACTGACAAATATATCCCTTTTACGGGGTTGTTTTCTCATATTATAAAATTAACTCTTTTGAGGGGATTTTTCTCATACTACAAAATATACCAACTGTCACGACCCCACCCGTGGGCCCGTGATCGGCACTAGAGAATGGGTAGGCTTAAGGCCACCGAAACCCGTAGTAAGCCTGACACTCACTGATTTAAACAAATCTCATCTCAAATTAATATTATTAAAGCCACAATTTATCTTAACAGCTACATTCTACATAAATACTTCGGTCTGCCAGAAAAACTAGGCGAGACCTGAAACTCAGAAAATTTACAACTGATACATCTACTATTACTACTGCGGAGAATCTAAGATTTACCAATTTACATACCAAATCAAATACATCACCCGATGATGAAGGAGTCGGGTTACTGAATAAGAGTCGCGAGAGGACTAACAGTCACGAATCTGAAAAACAGTAAAAATGAGACTGTCAGTCTCGAGAGTGAGTTAAAATCAAATAATCTGGGGACTATTGCATTCATCACATGATATATTAATTATTCAAAACAATATATCAATTTCTGAATATAATTGCAATCATAATATATAATCATACACCATAATAATAAAATGATAAAAGGAGAGAGAGTAAATAAATAAAGATATTTTTACTTTCACGGGACGTGTGGCTAAGTAGAACCCTAACCCCAAATTCTAACAGCCATTTTGGCTCTCTTAATCCAATAAGACTGGCGCCCCGAGAGCAATGCTCGACCAGGGACCTTACTTCCAGTCTGGTCACTTAAATATCCAAATAAGAAATCTAGTAGCCATTCGGCTCTCTTAATCCAATAAGACTGGCGCCCCGAGAGCAATGCTCGACCAGGGACCTTACCTCCGGCAATTTACTGAACTCAGCCCAGAGAGCCATGCTCGACCAGGGCAAACCCATAAAAAATCTGATTACATGTCCATGATCATTACCGGTGCGCACGCGGTCCTGATGTAACCCATCAGGCGGCATGTTCTACGAAAGCCACATCCCCAAATCGAAATCATCACATATAATAAATATCATTATATAATGAAATCATTCAACCATATCAAAATAACAATTAACAATTAAGAGTAAGACATCAGGCAACTCATGTGGAAAACTTATAATATTTGGTATTATCATAACATCACTATAATAATACTTATATTACCTTTAATAATTAATAATTCAGTGAAATTATTTACGTTGCGATACTAATAACCATATTAAGCATGAACTTCCAAAATAGCATATTAAAATCAAACTTAGCAATAGTGCAATGATTAAATGACTTTAACTCACAGAATTGGGCGACCTCCTAGCTCTGCTCCGGTGCCTCAGTTGGAGTGAGCCGAACAGACTGATCATCTAATCACGGAAAACAATTTATCAAAACGCTGAAACAATCGATCATTAATCCTAGGTCTAGACTCCTAGGACTGACTGTCTAAGAATCTCGACTCAGGAGAATTCTACCGAAAATTCGGCAGGACCTCCCCTACAACACGAACATTACCCCCTGTAAAAATGGGTCCAGGACCTGCCAGAAAAACACTCCAAATATCCAACAATTTAAACAACGGGAGTCGGGTCCCCAAACTTCACTATTTCCCAACTTCGCCACACAGCACAAAATACGAGGCAGGCAAACTGACAGACAATTATTTTTGACTCACAAATATCATCAAATAATAAATATAAACCATTAGACAAAAATTTAAAATCAAACGATTTCTAAAATTAACGGGCCAAAGAAATATTACCGAGACACTCGATCGCTCGGTCGACTCGCCTCCAGCCGCCGGAGTCCGATCGACGATCCGAACACACCATCGGACTCACAACGACGCGCTGATGACGATCCCTGCTTCCGATTTTCTGATCTGACACCCGATCATCCAGAGAAATTTGCGGACGATCACGGCCGTCGATTTGCAAACGGAGCCCGATTACCACGAAACCAGTGCCATCGCGAAGCTTGAGCTGAGGAGAGTTGGGATACGTCCTCCGATCATCCATCCTCCGCCGGAGCTCGCTGGAAAAACTAGAAAACACGGCTGCCACCACTTCGCTAGAACTCTCTCCTCTGGCCACCAAAACCGACGCCGCTGCCGCCAAAAGGAAGCTCTCTCCAAGGGGAGCTGATCGCTACCGAGATCGGCCGGAAGAGGCCTTCGCCACACGTCGCGATTCCGCCGCTCGCTGGCTCACGCCCGGGCTCGCCACCGACGCCTGCATCGTCCCTCTCTCTCTCTGCCCGGCGCCGCACTCTCTCTCTCTCTCCCTTCCTCTCTTCTTCCCCGATTTTCTTTCCTTTCAATATCGACATTAGGCCCCCGAACTTTTCCTTATTACAATTTGGTCCCTCAACTTCTTTAATTACTTACAATCTCATCCTACAGAATTCCAATTTAACCCCTAAACTTTCCTTTAGCCTTTCAATTAAGCCCCTAACTATTTAATTTGGGCCAAATCCGAATTATTGAAAATACACAATTACAAAAATACCCCTGACCGACTATATTTATTTACAAAAATACCAAGCTCACAAATTTCCATTAAAATTCCATAAAAATAATATTATACTTTCAATCCTTATTCCAAAATAAATTTCCAATTTAGTCTAAAACAGTAAAAATAAGACTGTCAGTCTTAAGAGTGAGTTAAAATCAAATAATCTAGGGACTATTGCATTCTTCTCAGAAAATATAGATTATTCAAATCAGTATATCAAACCATGCACGTAAATACAAATCACATTATAATCAAATACCATAATAAATTAATAAATAAATAAATAAAAATATATTTTTACTTTTACGGGACGAGTGGCTCGGTAGAACCCTAAACCCCAAAATCTAGTAGCCATTCGGCTCTCTTAATCTAATAAGACTGGCGCCCCAAGAGCAATGCTCGACCAGGGACCTTACCTCCAGTCTGGTCACTTAAATATCCAAATAAGAAATCTAGTAGCCATTCGGCTTTCTTAATCCAATAAGACTGGCGCCCCGAGAGCAATGCTCGACCAGGGACCTTACCTCCAGTCTGGTCACTTAAGTATCCAAATAAGCCGGCGCCCCAAGAGCAATGCTCGACCAGGGACCTTACCTCCGGCAATCAACTGAACTCAGCCCAGAGAGCAATACTCGATCAGGGCAAACAAATCCATAATAACCTTATGTCCATAATCATTACCGGTGCGCACGCGGTCCTGATGTAACCCATCAGGCGGCATATTCTACAAGCTACATTTCCCAATTCGCAATCATCACATATAATAAATATCATTATCTGATGAACTCAACCAACACATATAGAAATAAAGATTAAAGATTTAAAATAAAACAACGTGCAATTTGTGAGGGGAAAAATAATAACGTTTATCTTATTATAACATACTAATTATAATATTTATATTATTTCAAATATTAATAATCAAGTGAAATCATTTATTTTGCGATACTAATAATCATATTAAGCACAAATTCTAAATAGCATATTAAAATCAGACTAGCAATAGCGCAAAGATTAAATGACTTTAACTCACAGGGATTGGGCGACCTCCTAGCTCGCTCCGGTGCCTCGGTTGGGCGGCCGACAGATCATCTAATCACGGAAAACAATTTATCAAAACGCTGAAACAATCGATCATTAATCCTAGGTCTAGACTGTCTAAGAATCTCGACTCGGGAGAATTCTACCGAAAATCCGGCAGAACCTCCCCTACAACACGAACATTACCCCCCGTAAAAACGGGTCCAGGACCTGCCAGAAGAACACTTCAAATATCCAACAATTCAAAACAATAGGAATCGGGTCCCCAAACTTCACTATTTTCCCGACTCCGCCACACAACACAAAATACGAGGCAGGCAACTGACTGAGAATTATTTTTTACTCACAAAAATCATCAAATACTCAATATAATCCAATAGACACAATTAAACCAAGAATTCCAAAATTAACGGGCCAAAGATAATTACCGAGACGCTCGATCGCTCGGTCGACTCGCCTCCGGCCGCCGGAATTCGATCGACGATCCGAACACACCATCGAACTCACAATGACGCGCTGAAGACGATCCCCGCTTTCGATTTTCCGATCTGACACCCGATCATCAGGAGAGATTTGCGGACGATCTCGACTGTCGATTCGGAAACGAAGCCCTATCGCCACCAAACCGGTGCCATCGCGAAGCTTGAGCCGAGGAGAGTCGGGATACGTCCTCCGATCTTCCATAGCTCCCCGGAGCTCGCCGAAAAAACCCAAAAACGCCGGCTGCCACCATTTTCTCTCTCCACCGTGAATCTCCGATTCCGGCCACCACTGTCGACACCGCCGCTAAAACAAAGCGGCGGCAAGGAAGCTTCGGCCATTTTCCTCCTCGCGAGCGTCGCCCGAGCTGCCACGCTGCCCAGCCGACGGCCATCCCACGAAGTCGCCCGACGACGACGCCACCCAGCCTCCTCCTTCTTCTTGGCTCTCTCTCTCTCTTCCTCTCTTCCTTCCCCAATCCTTCTTTTCTTTCTTTCAATATCGACATTTGACCCCTGAACTTTTTCTTATTACAACTTGGTCCCTCAACTTTCTTAATTACTTACAATTTCATCCCGCAGAATTCCAATTTGACCCCCAAACTTCTTTTTAGCCTTTCAATTAAGCCCCTAACTATTTAATTTGGGCCAAATCCGAATTATTGAAAATATACAATTACAAAAATACCCCTGACCGACATATTTATTTACAAAAATACCAAGCTCACAAAATTTCATTAAAACCCCATAAAAATAACATTATACTTTCAATCCTTATTCCAAAATAAATTTTCCAATTTAGTCCTAACACACAATTAAATTAAATAATCAATTTCCAACTTAAAATTTAATACTACTAATCAATTATAATACCAATTTTCCCAAAGTTCTTTTATAAACATCCTTTACAATTTCTTCCAAAATTTTTCAATATATAATTTTACTTATATAAATATGCATTTGGGAAAATTTTGAATAACCAAAATATAATCATTTCTCAAATAATTTACTTGAATAATTTCTTAAAATTTCAAACTAATTGGGTATAGAAAATAACTCATTTATTTGATTAATATTAAATTTTTCATTAAATCATTTCAAATTAAACCCAATAATAATGAAGCTAAAATTAACTTAAATAAAAACTCATTATTAAATATATAAAAATTCCGGGTGTTACAAGTATTTATTTAAATTAATTTTATTTTATCTTTATTTGGTTTAATTAGAATGATTTAAATGAAAATTTTGAATTTTAATATTAGACAATTAAATGAGTTATTTTTTTCTATAACCAATTTGTTGGATCTTTAAGAAATTAATTAAGTAAATTATTTGGAGGGTAAATTATAGTTTTGGTTATTCTAATTTTTTCCAATGTATATATAATATGTATAAATAAAATTATATATTGAAAATTTATTTTTGGATGAGGATTAAAAGTATAATTTTATTTTTATGGGGTTCTAATGGAAATTTGTGAGTTTGGTATTTTTGTAAGTAAATATGTCGGAAGGGTATTTATGTAATTGCGTATTTCCAATAATTCTAATTTGGCCCAAATTAAATAGTTAGGGGCTAAATTGAAAGGCTAAAGAAAAGTTTAGAGGTTAAATTGGAGTTCTACTGGATGAAATTGTAAGTAATTAAGAAAGTTGAGGGATCAATTTGTAATAAGGAAAAGTTAAGGGATCAAATATCGATATTGAAAGAAAGGAAAGAAGAGAGTGTTGGGGGAGAGAAAGAAAATCGGGGAAGAAGGGAGAGAGAGAGAGAGAGAGGCGTCGCATGGGAGTCTTTGCGTCGTCGGCCGATGGCCGATCGGGCCACTGGCCTCATGAGCGCGGCAGCTGGCGAGGAGAGGAAGCCGATCGACACTTGCCGCAGTGCGTGCGTTTCCGGTGGCTGTAGCCATTGATCTTGGTGGCGATCGACCCCTCTCAGCCTTGGCTTTATTTTGGCGACAATGGTGGCCGGAAACGAAGGTTCACTGTGGAGAGAGAAAATGGAGGCAGCCGAGGTTTTTGGGCATTTCCAGCGAGCTCCGGCGAGCTATGGACAATCGAAGGGCATATTCCGACTCTCCTCAACTCAAGCTTCGCAATGGCACCAATTTCGTGGCGAACGGGCTTCGTTTGTGAATCGACGGTCGAGATCGTCTGAAAATTCTCTCCGAATGATCGGGTGTCAGATCAGAAAATTAGAAGTGGGGATCGTCTTCAGCGCATCGTATCGAGTCCGATGGTGAGTTTGGATCGTCGATCTGACTCCGGCGGCTGGAGGCGAGTCGACCGAGCGACCGAGGGTCTCGGTAATTTTCTCTGGCCCGTTAATTTTGGAATTCTTTGACTGCTAGTCTTCCCGCGACTCTTATTCAGTAACCCGACTCCTTCATCATTGGGTGATGTATTTGATTTGGTATGTAAATTGGTAAATCTTAGATTCTCCGCAGTAGTAATAATAGATGTATCAGTTGTAAATTTTCTGAGATTCGGGTCTCGCCTAGTTCTTCTGGCAGACCGATTTAATTGTGTCAAATTTAATGTCACTCTAAATTATGGCATTAATAATAGTAAAAGTTGAAATGAGATTTCATTGAGTTAGTGAGTGTCAGGCTTACTACGGGATTCAGTGGCCTTAAGCCTACCCATTCCGTAGTGCCGGTCACGGGTCCATAGAGTGGGTCGTGACAAAGTTGGTATCAGAGCTTAGGTTTAGATTTCCTTCGACCTAAGTTAAGATTTTTTTTTTGGTACTGCGGAGCTAGGGTCAAGTATGTCTTGTTGTTTTCATTGACTCTAGTGTCTCGGCCTTCTCTGTTAGAGAGTCTATCTTTCCTTCTTGTGAGCTTGTCTTTGATGCGGTGTTGAGAATGAGCGCTGTAGCGATAGGAAGATCCGAAGCACGGTAGACTCGTGCCATTTTGATCAAGTGATTAGTGCAGTCCACCTTTAGAAGCCTTGATTGTTGTTTCGATGGTGGGCACCGCAGTCAGTTTTAATGTAGAGCGTGGTTGCAGTCGTGTCATGGACTGCCTCGTCATCGCATTAGGCATCGCCTTAATTAGTAGTGCCGAAGTTAGTGCCTGGAAAGTCGGGCGGATGTTAGAGTTTTATGGTTGAGTTTGTGATTATAAGAAGCTTAAGAAAGGTGGCAGGAGTATTTTCGGATGCTCGGAATCAAGAGAAACTTCAGCGAACATTATTTATTTTTCTAAGTAAAACAAGTATTTTTAAAATACAATATTGCGCCCAGTCCCGTAAAAGTGCATTATGGCATTTCACTATTAGGCATGCACAAATTCATTTTAGGGCATGCATCATACATCGTGCATTGCAACCCTTGGTGATAGGGGCATCATCACTCTGGTACGCGATATTGTAGAATTTTATATAAAGAAATGGCTAGAGGTTTTATGATTCTATAAAAGTATTTTTCCAAGATAATAAAGCTTTATTAGTGATGATTATAAAGTAAATAAATAAGTAAATTTTTCAAAGTAAATTGTGTTAGCTTGGGAATTCTCTAGATGACGAGCTGAGTTGCTGAGAGAGTAAGTCTGTGGAGCTGTAAGCCCTATGTTGGATTATAAAGGAGGCTTTTGGATTTTAGTCAAAGAGGAATCTTGTGTCAGGATGGCATGAATTGTGTCGGTTATGGAAACTAGATGGATGGTATGTCGTGGATGATGTGATGTGGATGTTAAGGATTTTTTTTGTACGTGCAAGGGACACGTCATTAGGAAGGAAATTTGGTGAGTGGATTTTTGGCAAGATCAGAGTTGGCCCTTCTTGTGTGGAAACCCTTGGTTTTGTCGGCAGGTTGGTGAGGTGGCATGTAAGTTGGACTTGCTACCAAGTATTAGTAATGTTCTCTGAGGTCAAATCCAATTGTTTGTAAGTCTGAGTTGAGGAAGTGTATTTGCGATCTTTTGCTCGTGTTGAACCCTTAGTGTGTGGAAGCAAGTGAAGATTTGGTTTTCTAGGAGTAGTAAGTGAGGATCGCGGATTTTCAGGCTCGCCAGTTTGCTTAAGGGTTTTGTCGATGGGTCTTGTGATTGAGTTTATTTCTGCCAAGGAAAAGTTCTCGAGAAGCCGAGTGGAGATGAGAGGTTCCTAATTAGTTTCAATCTTGAGTGAAACCCCTTTTCTTTTAAATTCGAGGATGAATTTTCTTTTTAAGGGGGGGAGAATGTAATACCCAAAATTTATATATATTTAACAATGATTATTTATTTAAATTAATTTTGTTTTATCTTTATTTGGTTTAATTGGAATGATTTAAATGCAAATTTTGAATTTTAATATTAGACAATTAAATGAGTTATTTTTTTCTATACCCAATTTGTTGGATCTTTAAGAAATTAATTAAGTAAATTATTTGGAGGGTAAATTATAGTTTTGGTTATTCTAATTTTTTCCAATGTATATGTAATATGTATAAATAAAATTAATATATTGGAAATTTATTTTTGGATGAGGATTAAAAGTATAATTTTATTTTTATGGGGCTCTAATGGAAATTTGTGAGTTTGGTATTTTTGTAAGTAAATATGTCGGTCAAGGGTATTTATGTAATTGCATATTTTCAATAATTCTAATTTGGCCCAAATTAAATAGTTAGGGGCTAAATTGAAAGGCTAAAGAAAAGTTTAGAGGTTAAATTGGAGTTCTACTGGATGAAATTGTAAGTAATTAAGAAAGTTGAGGGACCAAATTGTAATAAAGAAAAGTTCAGGGGTCAAATATCGATATTGAAAGAAAGGAAAGAAGAGAGTGTCGGGGGAGAGAAAGAAAATCGGGGAAGAAGGGAGAGAGAGAGAGAGAGGGGCGTGTCGGTCTTCTTGGCGTCGTCGGCAAGTGTGATCGCAGTGCGAGGAGAGGAAGCCGGCCGAGACTTGCTTGCCGCAGTTTGTGCGTTTCCGGCGGTGGTAGACGTTGATCTTGGTGGCGATTGACCCCTCTCAACCTTGGCTTTATTTTGGTGGCGGCGGTGTCAACAATGGTGGCCGGAAACGAAGGTTTACGGTGGAGAGAGACAATGGAGGCAGCCGAGGTTTTTGGGCATTTCCAGCGAGCTCCGGCGAGCTATAGACGATCGAAGGGCATATCCCGACTCTCCTCAGCTCAAGCTTCACAATGGCACCGGTTTCGTGGCGATCGGGCTTCGTTTGCGAATCGACGGCCGAGATCATTCGAAAATTCTCTCCGGATGATCGAGTGTCAGATCGGAAAATCAGAAGTGGGTATCGTCTTTAGCGCGTCGTATCGAGTCCGATGGTGAGTTCGGATCGTCGATCAGACTCTGGCGGCTGGAGGCGAGTCGACCGAGCGACCGAGGGTCTCGGTAATTTTCTCTGGCCCGTTAATTTTGAAATTCTTTGATTTAATTTCTGTGTCTATTGATTGTGTTGAGTATTGGATGATATGAGTGAGTAAAAAATAATTGTCTGTTAGTTGCCTACCTTGTGTTTTGTGCTGTGTAGTGGAGTCGGGAAAATAGTGAAGTTTGGGGACCCGACTCCCGTTGTTTGAATTGTTGGATATTTGAAGTGTTTTTCTGGCAGGTCCTGGACCCGTTTTTATGGGGGGTAATGTCAGTGTTGTAGGGGAGGTTCTGCCGGATTTTCGGTAGAATTCTGCCGAGTCGAGGTTCTTAGATAGTCAGTCCTAGTAGTCTAGACCTAGGATTAATGATCGATTGTTTCAGCGTTTTGATAAATTGTTTTTCCGTGAATAGATGATCCGTCTGTTCGGCTCGCTCCAACCGAGGCACCGGAGCAGAGCTAGGAGGTCACCCAATTCTGTGAGTTAAAGTCATTTAATCATTTCACTATTGCTAAGTCTGATTTTAATATGCTATTTTAGAATTTATGCTTGATATGAATGTTAGTATCGCGATATAAATGATTTCACTTGATTATTAATTATTGAAATAATATAAATATTATAATGATATTTATTATATGTGATGATTTCGATTTGGGGATGTGGCTTTCGTAGAACATGCCACCTGATGGGTTACATCAGGACCGCGTGCGCACCGGTAATGATCAATGACGGGTAATAAGATTTTTATGAGTTTTGCCCTGGTCGAGCATGGCTCTCTAGGCTGATTTGAGTGAGATGCCGGAGTAAAGGTCCCTGGTTGAGCATTGCTCTCTGGGCGCCGGCTTGGCTTATTTGGATACTTAAGTGACCAGACTGGAGGTAAGGTCCCTGGTCGAGCATTGCTTCTGGGTGCCAGTCTTATTGGATTAAGGGAGCCAAAATGGCTACTAGAATTTGGGGTTAGGGTTCTACTGAGCCACTCGTCCCGTAAAAGTAAAAGTATATTTTTATTTATTCATTTATTTATTTATTATGGTATGATTATAATATGGGTTGTATTTACGTGCATGGTTGATATATTGATTCGAATGATTGATATTTTCTGTGAAGAAAGTAATAGGGTATGATTATAATATGGGTTGTATTTATGTGCATGGTTGATATATTGATTCGAATGATTGATATTTTCTGTGAAGCAAGTAATAGGGTATGATTATAATATGGGTTGTATTTACGTGCATGGTTGATATATTGATTCGAATGATTGATATTTTCTGTGAAGAAAGTAATAGGGTATGATTATAATATGGGTTGTATTTACGTGCATGGTTGATATATTGATTCGAATGATTGATATTTTATGTGAAGCAAGTAATAAGGTATGATTATAATATGGGTTGTATTTACATGCATGGTTGATATATTGATTCGAATGATTAATATTTTCTGTGAAGAAAGCAATAGTCTCTAGATTATTTGATTTTAACTCACTCTCGAGCCTCAATTTCTTTCGGATGCATGATCATAGTCTTCCGTGACTCTTATTCAAGAACTGACTCCTTCATCATCGGGTGATGTATTTGATTTGGTATGTAAATTGGTAAATCTTAGATTCTCCGTAGTAGTAATAGTAGATGTATCAGTTGTAAATTTTCTGAGATTCGGGTCTCGCCTAGTTCTTCTGGCAGACCGATTTAATTGTGTAAAATTTAATATTACTGTAAATTATGGCATTAATAATAGTAAAAGTTGAGATGAGATTTCATTGAGTTAGTGAGTGTCAGGCTTACTACGGGATTCGGTGGCCTTAAGCCTACCCATTCCCTAGTGCCGGTCACGGGTCCACAGAGTGGGTCGTGACATTTATTTTCTCCGATTGATAAATATCCCCGTATTACAGGGTTGCTCTCTCATATTAAAAATTTTACCCCTTCTACGAGGCTGCTTTCTCAGACTCGCAATTACACTACTTTTACGGGGTTATTTTCTTACACACATAAATATACCATTACGGGGTTATTTTCTCCGATTGATAAATATTCCCGTATTACATGATTGTTTTCTCATATTACAAAATTTACCCCTTATACGAGGTTGTTTTCTCAGACTCACAATTACACTACTTTTATGGGATTATTTTCTTATATTCATAAATATACACGTTTTACGGGGTTATTTTCTTATATTGATAAAAATACCACTTTTACGAGGTCGTTTTATCATACTAAATTATTAGCACTATTATGGGATTGTTATCTAAAATTCATAAATATACAAGTTTTACGGAGTTGTTTTCTCATATTATAAAATTAACCCGTTCAAGATATTGTTTTCTCATACTCACAAGTATTACCAAAATTACGGGGTTATTTTCTCTGATTGATAAATATCCTCGTATTACATGATTGTTTTCTCATATTAAAAAATTGACCCCTTATACGAGGCTATTTTCTCAAACTCTCAATTACTCTACTTTTACGGGGTTGTTTTCTCATATTCATAAATATACACGTTTTACGGGGTTATTTTCTTATATTGATAAAAATACCACTTTTACAGGGTCATTTTATGATACTAAATTATTAGCACTATTATGGGGTTGCTTTCTAGAATTCATAAATATACAAGTTTTACGGGGTTATTTTCTGATATTGACAAATATGTCCCTTTTACGGGGTTGTTTTCTCATACTCACAAATATACCATAATTACGGAGTTATTTCCTTAGATTCATAAATATCCCCGTATTGCGGAGTTGTTTTCACATATTAAAAAATTTACTCCTTCCACGATGCTATTTTCTCATATTAAAAAATTTACCAGTTCTACGAGGCTATTTTCTTAGACTCGTAATTACACTACTTTTCAGGGATTGTTTTCTTAGGTTCATAAATATACACGTTTTACGTGGTTATTTTCTTATATTGATTACTATACCACTTTTACGGGATTGGTTTCTCAAAATTCACTCATTCTGAAGGGACTGTTTTCCTAGACTCGCAATTACACTACTTTTACGTGGTGGTTTTCTCAGAATCATAAATATACACGTTTTACGAATATTTTCTTATACCAATAAATATACAACTTTTACGGTGTTGTTTTCTTATATTATAAAATTAACCAATTTAAGGGGTTGTTTTCTCATACTCACAAATATACCAAAATTATGGGGTTATTTCCGAATATTCATAAATATGCTCGTATTACGGGGTTGTTTTCACATATTACAAACTTTACCCCTTCAATGAGGTTGTTATCTTACATTAAAAAGTTTACCCATTCTACGAGGCTGTTTTCTTAGACTCGCAATTACACTAATTTTACGGGGTTGTCTTCTCAGATTCATAAGTAGACACATTTTACAGGGTTATTTTATAATATTGATAAATATACCACTTTTACCTGGTCGTTTTCTCATACTAAATTATTAGCACTATTATGGGGTTGTTTTCTCAAATTCATAAATACACACTTTTTACGGGGTTATTCTCTTATATTGTTTTCTCATATTATAAAACTAACCCACTTAAGAGGTTTTTTTCTCATACTAAAAAATATACCACAATTACGGGGTTATTTTCTCCGATTGATAAATACATCCAATTGTTTTCTCATATTAAAAAGTTTACCCCTTATACGATACTGTTTTCTCAGACTCACAATTCACTACTTTTACGGGGTTGTTTTCTCATATTCATAGATATACACGTTTTACGGGGTTATTTTCTTATATTGATAAAAATACCACTTTTACGGGGTCGTTTTATCATACTAAATTATTAGCACTATTATGGGGTTATCCTCTAAAATACATAAATATACAAGTTTTACGGAGTTGTTTTCTCATATTATAAGATTAACCCATTCAAGGAGTTGTTTTCTCATGCTCATAAATATAACAAATTACGGGGTTATTTTCTCCGATTGATAAATATCCCCGTATTACATGATTGTTTTCTCATATTAAAAATTTTACCCCTTATACTAGTCTGTTTTCTCAAACTCGCAATTACACTACTTTTACAGGGTTATTTTCTCAAATTCATAAATATACACGTTTTACGGGGTTATTTTCTTATATTGATAAAAATACCACTTTTACATGGTCGTTTTATCATGCTAAATTATTAGCACTATTATGGGGTTGTTTTCTCAAATTCATAAATATACACGTTTTACGGGATTATTTTCTTATATTGACAAATATACCCCTTTTACGGGGTTGTTTTCTCATATGATAAAATTAACCCATTTAAGGGGTTGTTTTCTCAAACTAAAAAATATACCACAATTTTGGGTTGTCTTCTCCGATTGATAAATAACACTGTATTACGAGGTGTTTTCTCATATTAAAAAATTGACCCCTTCTATGAGGCTGTTTTTTAAGACTCGTAATTACACAACTTTTACGTGGTTATTTTCTCAGATTTAAAAACATACACATTTTACGGGGTTATTTTCTTATATTGATAAATGTACAGTTTTTATGGGGTCGTTTTCTCATATTAAATTTTTAGCATTATTATGTGGTTGTTTTCTCAAATTCATAAATATACACGTTTTAATATACCAAAATTACGGGGTTATTTTCTCTGATTCATAAATATCCCCGTATTATAGTGTTATTTTATTCAATTGATAAATATTCCCATATTACGGGGTTGTTTTCTCATATTAAAAAATTTACCCCTTCTACGAGGTTGTTTTCTAAGACTCGCAATTACATTACTTTTACGGGGTTATTTTCTCAGATTCATAAATATACACGTTTTACGGGGTTATTTTTTTATATTTACAAATATACTTACAGAGTTTTTTTTTCTTATATTGTTAAATTAACCCATTTAAGGGGTTGTTTTCTCATACTCACACATATACCAAAATTACGGGTTTATTTTCTTCGATTGATAAATATCCCTGTATTACGGGATTGTTCTCTCATATTAAAAAATTTACCCCTGCTACGAGGCTATTTTCTCAAACTCGCAATTTACTACTTTTACGGGGCTGTTTTCTCAGATTCATAAATATACACGTTTTACAGGATTATTTTCTTATATTGATAAATATACCACTTTTACGGGATCATTTTCTCATGTTAAACTATTAGCACTACTATGGGTTTGTTTTCTCAAATTCATAAATATACATGTTTTACGGGATTATTTTCTTATATCGACAAATATACCTCTTTTACATGGTTGTTTTCTCATATTCTAAAATTAACCCATTTAAGAACGGTTTTCTCATACTGACAAATATACCATAATTACGGGGTTATTTCCTCAAGTTCATAAATATCCCCGTATTACGGAGTTGTTTTCACATATTAAAAATTTTATCCTTTCCACGAAGCTGTTTTCTCATATTAAAATATTTACCTGTTCTATCCGGCTATTTTCTTAGACTCGCACTTACACTACTTTTCTAGGAATTTTTCGTTCATAAATATGCACGTTTTACGTGGTTATTTTCTTATATTGATAAGTATACCGCTTTTACGGGGTTGTTTTCTCATATTCAATTATTAGCACTATTTTAGGGTTGTTTTCTCACATTATAAAATTAATCCACTTAAGTGGTTGTTTTCTCATACTCGTAAATATACCAAAATTACGGGGTTATTTTCTCCGATTGATAAATATTCCCGTATTACGGTGTTATTTCATATTTTAAAAAAATTACCCCTTCCACGAGGGTGTTTTCTCATATTAAAAAATTTGCCCATTCTACTAGGCTGTTTTCTTAGACCTGTAATTACATTACTTTTACGGGGTTGTTTTCTCAGATTAATAAATATACATGTTTTACAGGGTTATTTTCTTATATTGATAAGAATACCACTTTTACAAGGTCTTCTTCTCATATTAAATTATTAGTTATAATATTGTTTTCCTAGATTCAAAAATATTCATGTTTAACGGGGTTATTTTCTTATATTGATAAATATACCACTTTTACAAGGTTGTTTTCCCATATTAAATTATTAGTACTATTATGGGGTTGTTTTTTCAAATTCATAAATATACAAATTTTACGAGGTTATTTTCTTATATCGACAAATATACCGCTTTTGCGGGGTTGTCTTCTCATATTATATATTTAACCCATTTAAGGGGTTGTTTTCTCATAATAAAAAAGATACCACAATTACGAGGTTATTTCCTTATATTCATAAATATCCCCATATTACGGAGTTGCTTTCACATATTAAAAAATTTACCCATTCCCCGAGGCTGTTTTCTCATATTAAAAAATTTACCCATTCTACGACTCTGTTTTCTTAGATTCTCAATTATACTACTTTTATGAGGTTGTTTTTTGAGATTCATAAATATACTTGTTGTATGGGGTTATTTTCTTATATTGATAAAAATACGACGTTACGGGCTCATACTAAATTACTAGCACTATTATTGGGTTGTTTTTCAAATTCATAAATATACACGTTTTACGGAGTTATATTCTTATATGGACAAATGTATCCCTTTTACGGGCTTGTTTTCTCATATTATAAAATTAACCCATTTAAGGGATTGTTTTCTCATACTCACAAATATCCCAAAATTATGGGGTTATTTTTTCGGATTGATAAATATCCCCGTATTACGGGGTATTTTCTCATATTAAAAAATTTACCCCTTCTACGAGGTTGTTTTCTCAGACACGCAATTACACTACTTTTACGGGGTTGTTGATACAGATTAAAAAATATACACGTTTTTCGGGATTATTTTCTTATATTGATAATATACCACTTTTATGGGATCTTTTCTCATATTAAATAATTAGCACTATTATGGGGATTGTTTCTCAAATTTACAAATATACACGTTTTACGATGTTATTTTCTTATATCGGCAAATATACTCCTTTTACGGGATTGTTTGCACATGTTATAAAATTAACTCATTTAAGAGGTTGTTTTCTCATACTTACAAATATACCATAATTGCGAGGTTACTTCCTCAGATTCATAAATATCCCCGTATTATGGGCATATTTTCACATATTAAAAAATTTACCCCTTCCACGAAGCTGTTTTCTCATATTAAAAAATTTACCTATTCTACGAGGCTGTTTCCTTAGACTCGCAATTACACTACTTTTACAGGATTGTTTTCTCAGATTCATAAATATAAACATTTTATGGATCTATTTTCTTATATTGATAAATATACCACTTTTACGGGGTTGTTTTCTCATATTAACTTATTAGCACTATTTTGGGGTTGTTTTCTCAAATTCATAAATATACACATTTTACGGGGTTATTTTCTTATATCGACAAATATACGCCTTGTATAGGGTTTTTTTTCATATTATTAAATTAACCAATTTAAGGGGTTGTTTTCTTATACTCACAGATATACCATATTATGGGTTTATTTCCTCAGATTCATAAATATCCCCGTATTACGGGGTTGCTTTCACATATTAAAAAATTTACCACTTCAACGAAGCTGTTATCTCATTTTAAAAAATTTACCCGTTCTACAAGGCTGTTTTCTTAGACTCGCAATTATACTACTTTATATGGTTGTTTTCTCAGATTCATAAATACACATGCTTTACTGGGTTATTTTCTTATATTGATAAATATACCACTTTTTACGAGGTCGTTTTCTCATACTAAATTATTATCACTATTATGGGGTTGTTTTCTCAATTTTATAAATATACACATTTTATGGGGTTATTTTCTTATATAAACAAACAGACCCTTTTATGGGGTTGTTTCCTCATATTATAAAATCAGCCCATTTAAGGGGTTGTTTTCCCATACTCCCAAATATACCAAAATTACGGGGTTATTTTCTCCGATTAATAAATATCTCTGTATTACGGGGTTGTTTTCTCATATTAACAAATTTACCTCTTCTACGAGACTGTTTCCTCAAATTCGCAATTACACTACTTTTAGGGTGTTGTTTTCTCAGATTTATAAATATACACGTTTTACGGAGTTATTTTCTTATACTAATAAAAATATAACTTTTACGGGCTCATACTAAATTATTAGCATTATTATGGGGTTGTTTTCTCAAATTCATAAATACACACGTTTTACGGGGTTATTTTCTTATATTGAAAAATATGCCCCTTTTACGGGTTTGTTTTCTCATATTATAAAATTAACCCATTTAAAGAGTTATTTTCTCATATTCACAAATATACCCAAACTATGGAGTATTTTCTCTGATTGATAAATATCCCCATATTATGGGGTGTTTTCTCATATTAAAAAATTTACCCCTTCTAGGAGTCTGTTTTCTCAAACTCGCAATTACACTACTTTTACGAGGTTGTTTTCATAGATTAAAAATTATACTTGTTTTACAGGGTTATTTTCTTATATTGATAATATACCACTTTTACGGGGTCGTTTTCTCATATTAAATTATTAGCACTATTATGGGATTGTTTTCTTAAATTCACAAATATACATGTTTTACGAGTGTTATTTTCTTATATTGACAAACATACGCCTTTTATGGGATTGTTTGCTCATATTATAAGATTAACTCATTTAAGGGGTTGTTTTCTCATACTCACAAATATACCACAATTGCGGGGTTACTTCCTCAGATTCATAAATATAAACATTTTAAGGATCTATTTTCTTATATTGATAAATATATCACTTTTCCGAGGTCATTTTCTCATATTAAATTATGAGCACTATTGTGGGGTTGTTTTTTCATATTCTTAAGTATACACGTTTTATGGGATGATTTTCTTATATCGACAAAGATACCCATTTTACGGGGTTGTTTTCTTATATTATCAAATTAACCCATTTAAAGGGTTATTTTCTCATACTCACAAATATACCACAGTTACGGGGTTATTTCTTTAGATTCATAAATATACTTGTATTACGGGGTTGTTTTCACATATTAAAAACTTTACCCTTTCTACGAGGCTGTCTTCTCGTATTAAAAAATTTACCCGTTCTATGAGGTTGTTTTCTTAGACTCGCAATTACATTACTTTTACGAGTTTGTTTTCTCAAATTCATAAATAGACACGTTTTACGGGATTATTTTCTTATATTGATAAGTATACCACTTTTACAAGGTCGTTTTCTCATATTAAATTATTATCACTATTATGGGTTTCTTTTCTTAGATTCAAAAATCTACACGTTTTATGGACTTAATTTCTTATATTGATAAATATACCACTTTTACGGGGTCGTTTTATCATATTATAAAATTAGCTCATTTAAGGGGTTATTTTCTCATACTCACAAATATACCAAAATTACGGGGTTATTTTCTCCGATTGATAAATATCCCTATATTATGGGGTTGTTTTCTAAAATTAACAATTTTACCCTTTCTACGAGACTGTTTTCTCAGATTCGCCATTACACAACTTTTAGGGGAATGCTTTCTCAAATTCATAAATATACACGTTTTACGGGGTTATTTTCTTATATTGAAAAAATACCACTTTTACGGGCTCATACTAAATTATTAGCATTATTATGGGGTTGTTTTCTCAAATTTATAAATATACACATTTTAAGGGGTTATTTTCTTATATTGAAAAATATACCCCTTTTACGGGCTTGTTTTCTCATATTATAAAATTAATCTATTTAAGGAGTTGTTTTCTCATATTCACAAATATACCAAAATTACGAGGTTATTTTGTTTGATTAATAAATATCCCCGTATTATAGGGTGTTTTCTCATATTAAAAAATTTACCTCTTCTAAGAGTGTTTTCTCAGACTTGCAAATACACGACTTTTATCGGTTTATTTTCTCATATTCATAAATATACACTTTTTATGGAGTTATTTTCTTATATTGATAAAAATACCACTTTTACAGGGTCGTTTTCTAATATTAAATTATTAGCACTATTATGGGGTTATTTTCTCAAATTCAAAAATATACACGTTTTACGAGGTTAATTTCTTATATCGACAAATATACATGTTTTACTGGGTTGTTTTCTCATATTATAAAATTAACCCATTTAAAGGGTTGTTTTCTCAAACTCACAAATATACCTAAATTACGAGTTTGTTTTTTTATATTAAATAATTTACCCCTGCTAGAAGACTGTTTTCTCAGACTCGCAATTACACTACTTTTACGGGGTTATTTTCTCATATTAAAAAGTATACAAGTTTTACAGGGTCGTTTTCTCATATTAAATTATTAGCACTATTATCGGGTTGTTCTCTCAAATTCATAAATATACACGTTTTACGGGGTTATTTTCTTATATCGACAAACATACCCTTTTTGCCGGGTTGTTTTCTCATATTATAAAATTAACCCATTTAAGGGGTGTTTTTCTCATACCCACAGATATACCACAATTACAGGGTTATTTCCTCAGATACATAAATATTTCCGTATTACGGGGTTGTTTTCACATATTAAAAAATTTACCCCTTCCACGAGGCTATTTTCTCATATTAAAAAATTTACTCGTTCTACGAGGCTGTTTTCCTAGACACGCAATTATACTACTTTTACGGGATTGTTTTCTCAGATTCATAAATACACACGTTTTAGGGGTTTATTTTCTTTTATTAACAAATATGTCAGTTTTACGCGGTTAGTTTCTCATATTATAAAATTAACCCACTTAAGGTGTTGTTTTCTCATACTCACAAATATATAAAAATTACAGGGTTATTTTCTCCGATTGATAAATGATCCTGTATAACGGGGTTCTTTTCTCATATTAAAAAATTTACTCCTTCTACGAGGCTGTTTTCTCATATTAAAAAATTTACCCGTTCTACGAGGCTGTTTTCTTAGATTCGCAATTACACTCCTTTTACGGGATTGTTTTCTCGGATTCATAAATACACACATTTTAGGGGCTTATTTTCTTATATTGATAAATATGCCACTTTTATGGGGTTGGTTTCTCATATTATAAAATTAACCCATTTCAGGAATTGTTTTCTCATACTCATAAATATACCAAAATTACGGGGTTATTTTCTCCGATTGATAAATATCCTAGCATTACAGGATTATTTTCTAATATTTAGAAATATACCCCTCTTACGGGGCTGTTTTCTCATATTAAAAAATTTACACCTTCTACGAGGCTGTTTTCTCAAACTCGCAATTGACTACTTTTACGGGGTTATTTTCTCAGTTTCATAAATATACAAGTTTTACGGGGTTATTCTATTATATTAATAAATATACCGCTTTTACCGGGTTCATTTTCTTATATTAAATTATTAGCATTATTATAAGGTTGTTCTCTCAAATTCATAAATATATACGTTTTACGGGGTTATTTTCTTATATCGACAAACATACACCTTTTTCGGGGTTGTTTTCTCATATTATAAAATTAACTCATTTAAGGGGTTGTTTTCTCATACTCACGAATATACCACAATTACGGGGTTATTTCCTCAGATTCATAAATATCCCCGTATTACGGGGTTGTTTTCACATATTAAAAAATTTACCCCTTCTACGAGGCTGTTTTCTCATATTAAAAAATTTACTCGTAATTACACTACTTTTACTTGATTGTTTTATCAGATTCATAAATATACACATTTTACGGGATTATTTTCTTATATCAACAGACATACCCGTTTTTCGGGGTTGTTTTCTCGTATTATAAAATTAACTCATTTAAGGGATTTTTTTCTCATACTCACAGATTTACCACAATTACAAGTGTTATTTTCTCAGATACATAAATATCCCTCGTATTATGGGGTTGTTTTCACATATTAAAAAATTTACCCAATTCCACGAGGATGTTTTCTCATATTAAAAAATTTACTCGTTCTGCGAGGTTGTTTTCTTAGACTCGCAATTACACTACTTTTACGGGATTGTTTTCTCAGATTCATAAATACACACATTTTAGGGGTTATTTTCTTTTATTGACAAATATGCCACTTTTACGCGGTTGGTTTCTCATATTATAAAATTAACTCATTTAAGAGGTTGTTTTCTCATACTCATAAATATACGAAAATTATCGGGGTTATTTTCTCCGATTGATTAATGTTCCCGTATTATGAGGTTGTTTTGTCATATTAAAAATTTACCCTTCTACGAGTATCTTTTCTTAGACCAGCAATTACACTATTTTTACCGAGTTGTTTTCTCATATTCATAAATATACACGTTTTATGAGGTTATTTTCTAGTATTATAAAATTAACCCATTTAATGGGTTATTTTCTCACACTCACAAATATACCAAAATTATGGGGTTATTTTCTCTGATTGATAAATATCCCCATATTATGGGGTTATTCTCTCATATTAAAAAATTTACCCCTTCTCCGAGCCTGTTTTCTCAAACTTGCAATTACACTACTATTACGGGGTTGTTTTCTGAGACTCATAAATATAAACGTTTTATGGGGTTATTTTCTTATATTGATATATATACCACTTTTACGGGGTCGTTTTCGTATATTAAATTATTAGCACTATTGTGAGGTTGTCTTCTCAAATTCATAAATACACACGTCTTACGGGGTTGATTTTGTTTTCTCATACTCGAAAATTTACCAATATTACGGGGTTGTTTTCTCATAATACAAAATCAACCCACTTAAAGGGTTATTTTCTCATACTCACAAATATACCACAATTACAGGGTTATTTCATTAGATTCATAAATATCCCCATATTATGGAGTTGTTTTCACATAATAAAAAATTTACCAATTCCACGAGGCTGTTTTCTCATATTAAAAATTTACCCGTTCTGTGAGGCTCTTTTCTTAGACTCTCAATTACACTACTTTTACAGGGTTGTTTTCTCAAATTCATAAATATACACGTTTTACGGGGTTATTTTCTTATATTGACAAATATATCCCGTTTCTGGAGTTGTTTTCTCATATTATAAAATTAACCCATTTAAGGGGTTGTTTTCTCATACTCACAAATATACCAAAAGTACGGAGTTATTTTCTCCGATTAATAAATATCCCCGTATTATGCGGTTGTTCTCTCATATTTAAAAATTTACCCTTCTACGAGCCTATTTTCTCAAACTCACAATTACACTACTTTTACGGGTTGTTTTCTCAGACTCATAAATATACACATTTTATAGGGTTATTTTCTTATATTGATAAATATACCACTTTTATTGGGTCATTTTCTCACATTAAATTTTTAGCACTATTGTGGGGTTATTTTCTCGAATTCATAAATATTCATGTTTTACAATGTTATTTTCTTATATTGACAAATATACCCTTTGTACGGGGTTGTTTTCTCATATTATAAAATTAACCCATTTAAGGGGTTGTTTTCTTATACTCACAAATATACCAAAATTACGGTATTATTTTCTCCTACTTATAAATATCCTCGTATTAAGGGGTTGTTTTCCAATATTTATAAATATACTCCTCTTATGGAGTTGTTTTCTCATATTAAAAAATTTACCCCTTCTACGAGGCTGTTTTCTCAGACTCGCAATTACACTACTTTTACGCGGTTATTTTCTCAGAAAATATACATGTTTTACGGTGTTATTTTCCTTATATTGATAAATATACCACTCTTACGGGGTTGTCTTCTCATACTAAAATTAACCCATTTAAGGGGTTGTTTTCTTATACTCACAAATATACCAAAATTACGGGATTATTTTCTCTGATTTATAAATAACCTCGTATTATGAGGTTGTTTTCTAATATTTATAAATATAGCCATCTTAAATGGTTGTTTTCTCATATTAATAAATTTACCCCTTCTACGAGGCTGTTTTCTCAGACTCGCGATTACACTACATTTACGGGATTATTTTCTCACATTCAAAAATATACACATTTTACGGAGTTATTTTCTTATATTTATAAATATACCACTTTTACGGGGTCGTTTTCTCATATTAAATTATTAGCACTATTATGGGATTGTATTTTCAAATTCCTAAATATACACGTTTTACGGGGTTATTTTCTTATACTGACAAACATACCCCTTTTACGGGGTTGTTTTCTCATATTATATAATTAACCCATTTAAGGTGTTGTTTTCTCATACTCACAAATATACCACAATTACGGGGTTATTTCCTCAGATTCATAAATATCTCTGTATTACGGGTTGTTTTCACATATTAAAAATTTTACCTCTTCCACGAGGCAGTTTTCTCATATTAAAATATTTACCCGTTCTACGAGGCTGTTTTTTTAGACTTGCAATTACACTACTTTTACGAGGTTGCTTTCTCATATTCATAAATATACACGTTTCACGGGGTCTTCTCTTGATAAATATACCGCTTTTACGGGGTCGTTTTCTAATACTAAATTATTAGCACTATTTTGGGGTTGTTTTCTCAAATTCATAAATATATACATTTTACGGGGTTATTTTCTGATATTGATAAATATATCTCGTTTCCCGAGTTGTTTTCTCATATTATAAAATTAACCCATTTAAGGGGTTGTTTTCTCATACTCACAAATATACCAAAAGTACAGGGTTATTTTCTCCAATTGGTAAATATCCTCATGTTACGGTGTTGTTTTCTCATATTTAAAGATTTACCCATTCTATGAGGCTGTTTTCTAAGACTCGCAATTACACTACTTTTATGGGGTTGTTTTCTCAGACTCATAAATATACATATTTTACGGCGTTATTTTCTTATATTGAAAAATATACCACTTTTACAAGGTCATTTTCTCATATTAAATTATTAGCACTATTGTTGGGGTGTTTTCTCATATTAAAAAACTTATCCCTTCTACGAGTATGTTTTGTCGGACTCGCAATTACACTACTTTTACGGGGTTATTTTCTCAGATTCTGCTGTTTATTTTCTTATATTGATATGGATCGTTTTCTCATACTAAATTATTAGCACTATTATGGGGTTGTTTTCTCAAATTCATAAATATACATGTTTTATGAGTTTATTTTCCTATATCGACAAATATATCCCTTTTATGGGGTTGTTTTCTCATATTATAAAATTAACCCATTTAACGGGCTGTTTTCACATACTCACAAATATACCATAATTACAGAGTTATTTCCTCAGATTACTAAATATCCCCGTATTACGGATTGTTTTTACATGTTAAAAAAATTTACCCATTCTACGATGTTATTTTCTCATATTAAAAAATTTACTTCTAGGAGGCTATTTTCTTAAACTCGTAATTACACTACTGTTACGGGATTATTTTTCCAAATTCATAAATATACACGTTTTAGGGTGTTATTTTCTTATATTGACAAATATGCCACTTTTACGGGTTAAGTATATGATATTATAAAATAAACTCATTTAAGGAATTGTTTTCTCGTACTCACAAATATACCAAAATTACGGGGTTATTTTCTCCGATTGATAAATATTCCTGTATTACAGGGTTGTTTTCTCATATTACTAAATTTAATCTTTCTACGAGGGTGTTTTCTCAGACTCGCAATTACACTACTTTTATCGGGTTATTTTCTCATATTCATCAATATATTCATAAATATAAACGTTTTACGGGGTTATTTTCTTCTATTAATAAAAATACCACTTTTACGACTTCGTTTCTCATTCTAAATTATTACCACTATTATAGGGTTATTTTCTCAAATTCATAACTATACACATTTTACAGGGTTATTTTCTCATATTGGCAAGTATGCCTCTTTTACGAAGTTATTTTCTAATATTATAAAATTAACCCATTTAAACAGTTGCTTTCTCAAACTCACAAATATACCAAAATTACGGGGTTATTTTCTCCGATTGATAAATATCCCCGTATTATGGAGTTGCTCTCTCATATTAAAAAATTTACCCCTTCTACGATATTTTCTCAAACTCGTAATTACACTACTTTTACGGGTTATTTTCTCAGACTCATAAATATATACATTTTACAGGGTTATTTTCTTATATTGATAAATATACCACTTTTACAGGGTCATTTTCTCATATTAAATTATTAGCACTATTGTGGGGTTGTTTCCTCGAATTCATAAATATACACATTTTACGGGGTTATTTTCTTATATAGACAAAGATACCCCTTTTACGGGGTTGTTTTCTCATATTATTAAATCAACCCATTTAAGGGGTTGTTTTCTCATACTCACAAATATACCACAATTACGGGATTATTTCCTGAGATTCGTAAATATTCTCGTATTACGGGGTTGTTTTCACATATTAAAAAATTTGCCCATTCCACGATGTTGTTTTCTCATATTAAAAAAATTACCAGTCCTACGAGGCTGTTTTCTTAAATTCGCAATTACACTACTTTTACGGGGTTGTGTTCTCAGATTCATAAATATACACGTTTTATGGGGTTATTTTCTTATATTGATAAATATATCACTTTTACGGGATCGATTTCCAATTCTAAATTATTAGATCTATTATGGGGTTATTTTCTCAAATACATATCTTTACACGTTTTGCGGAATTATTTTCTTATATTCACAAATATACCCTTTTTACGAGGTTATTTTATCATATTATAAAATTAACCCATTTAAGGGGTTATTTTCTCTTACTCACAAAATATACCAAAATTACGGGGTTATTTTCTCCGATTGATAAATATCCCCGTACTACGGGGTTGTTCTCTCATATTAAAAAATTTAACCGTTCTACGAGGCAGATTTCTTAGACTTGCAATTACATTACTTTTAAGGGGTTGTTTTCTCATACTCACAAATACACTAAAATCACGGGATTATTTCTCCGATTGATAAATATCCTTGTATTACGGGGTTGTTTTCTCATATTAAAAAATTTACCCCTTATACGAGGCTGTTTTCTCATATTAAAAAATTTACTCCTTCTACGGGGCTATTTTCTCAGACTCGCAATTACACTACTTTTACGGGGTTGTTTTCTCATATTCATAAATATACGCGTTTTACGATATTATTTTCTTATATTGATAAAAATACCACTTTTACAGGGTCGTTTTCTCATACTAAATTATTAGCACTATTATTGGGTCGTTTTCTCAAATTCATAAATATACACGTTTTATGGGTTATTTTCTTATACTCGAAAATATAACCCTTTTACGCTTTCTCATATTATAAAATTAACCCATTTAAGGTGTTGTTTCTCATACTCATAAATATACCAAAATTACGGGATTATTTTCTCCGATTGATAAATATCTTCGTATTACAGGGTTGTTCTCTCATATTAAAAAATTTATCCCTTCTACGAGGTTGTTTTCTCAGACTCGCAATTACACTATTTTTATGGGGTTGTTCTCTCAGATTCATAAATATACACGTCTTACGGGGTTGATTTTATTTTCTTATACTAGAAAATTTACCAAAATTACGGGGTTGTTTTCTCATATTATAAAATCAACCCATTTAAGGGATATTTTCTCATACTCATTAATATACCATAATTATGAGGTTATTTCCTCAGATTTATAAATATCCCCGCATTATGGGGTTGTTTTCACATATTAAAAAATTTACCCTTTCGACGAGGCTGTTTTCTCATATGAAAAAATTTACTTGTTCTATGAGGCTGTTTTCTTAGACTCGCAATTATACTACTTTTACGGGGTTGTTTTCTTATATTCATAAATATAGACGTTATACATTTTATTTTCATATATTGATAAATATACCACTTTTTAAGGGATCGTTTTCTCATAGTAAATTATTAGCACTACTATGGGGTTGTCTTCTCAAATTCATAAATATACACTTTTTATAGGGTTATTTTCTTATATTGACAAATAAACCACTTTACCGGTTCTCTTCTCATATTATAAAATTAACAAATTTAAGGGGTTGTTGTGTCATACTCACAAATATACCAAAATTACGGGATTATTTTCTCTGATTGATAAATATCCCCGTATTACGGGGTTGTTTTCTCATATTAAAAAATTTACCCCTTTTATGAGGCTGTTTTTTCACACTCGCAATTACAATACTTTTTACGAGGTTATTTTCTCAGATTCATAAATATACACGTTTTACGGAGTTATTTTTTTTATAATGTTATATACCACTTTTACGGAATCATTTTCTCATAGTAAATTATTAGCACTATTATGGAGTTGTTATCTCAAATTTATAAATATACACATTTTACAGGGTTATTTTCTTATATCGACAAACATACCCCTTTTACGGGGTTGTTTTCTCATATTTTAAAATTAACCCATTTAAGGGGTTGTTTTCTCATATTTATAAATATACCAAAATTACGGGGTTATTTTCTCTGATTGATAAATATCCCCATATTATGGGGTTGTTTCCAAATATTTTTAAATATACCCCTCTTACTAGGGTGTTTTCTCATATTAAAAAATTTATCCCTTCTATGAGGATTTTTTGTCAGACTCGCAATTACACTACTTTTACGGGGTTATTTTCTCATATTCATAAATATACACGTTTCATTGTTTATTTTCTTATATTGATAAATATACCACTTTTGTTGGATCGTTTTCTCATACTAAATTATTAGCACTATTATGGGGTTGTTTTCTCAAATTCATAAATATACATGTTTTACGAGGTTATTTTCCTATATCGATAAATATATCCCTGTTATGGGGTTGTTCTCATATTATAAAATTAACCCATTTAACGGGCTGTTTTCTCATACTCACAAATATACCATAATTACGGAGTTATTTCGTCAGATTAATAAATATCCTTGTATTACGGGGTTGTTTTCACATATTAAAAACTTTACCCCTTCTATAAGGCTTTTTTCTTATATTAAAAAATTTACCCGTTCTATGAGGCTATTTTCTTAGACTCGCAATTACACTACTTTTACGGGGTTATTTTCTCATATTCATAAGTATACACGTTTTACGGAGTTATTTTCTTATATTGATAAATATACCACTTTTAGGCGGTTGTTTTCTCATACTAAATTATTAGCACTATTATGCGGTTGTTTTCTCAAATTCATAAATATACACTTTTTACGGGGTTATTTTCTTATACTGACAAATATACCCCTTTTACGATGTTGTTTTCTCGTATTATAAAATTAACCCATTTAAGCGATTGTTTTCTCATACTCATAAATATACCAAAATTAGGGGGTTATTTTTCTCGATTGATAAATATCCCCGTATTACGAGGTTGTCTTCTCATATTAAAAAATTTACCTCTTCTACAAGGTAATTTTCTCAGACTAGCAATTACACTACTTTTATAGGGTTATTTTCTCAGATTCATAAATTTACACGTTTTACTAGGTTATTTTCTTATATTGATAAATATACCACTTTTATGGGGTCGTTTACTCATACTAAACTATACACGTTTCACGGGATTATTTCTAATATTGATAAATATACCCCTGTTACGGGGTTGTTTTCTCATATTATAAAATTAACTTATTTAAGGGGTTGTTTTCTCATGCTAAAGAATATACCACAATTACGGCGTTATTTTCTCCGATTGATAAATATCCGTGTATTACAGGATGTTTTCTCATATTAAAAAATTGACCCCTTTTATGACGTTGTTTTTTTAGACTAGCAATTACACAACTTTTACGGGATTATTTTCTCAGATTTAAAAACATATACGTTTTATGAGGTTATTCCTTATATTGATAAATGTACCATTTTTACGGGGTCGTTTTCTCATATTAAATTTTTAGCACTATTATGGGGTTGTTTTCTCAAATTGATAAATATACACGTTTTAATATACTAAAATTACGGGGTTAGTTTCTCCGATTGATAAATATCCCTGTATTACGGGTTTGTTTTCTAATATTTATAAATATACTCCTCTTACGGGATTGTTTTCTAATATTAAAACTTTATCCGTTCTACGAGGCTGTTTTCTTAGACTTGCAATTACACTACTTTTACAAGGTTGTTTACTCAGATTCATAAATATACACATTTTACGGGGTTCTTTTCTTATATTGATAAATCTACCACTTTAACTGGGTCATTTTCTCATACTAAATTATTAGCCCTATTATGGGGTTGTTTTCTCAAATTCATAAATATACACGTTTTATGGGTTATTTTCTTATATTGACAAATATACCCCTTTTACGGGGTTGTTTTCTCATATTATAAAATTAATACGGGGTTATTTTATGATATTGACAAATATGTCCCTTTTACGGGGTTGTTTTCTCACATTATAAAATTAATCCATTTAAAGGGTTGTTTTCTTATACTCATAAATATACCACAATTACGGGGTTATTTCCTCAGATTCATAACTATTCCCATATTACGGAGTTGTTCACATATTAAAAAATTTACCCCTTCCACGAGGCTATTATCTCATATTAAAAAATTTACTAGTTCTACGAGGCTGTTTTCCTAGACTCGCAATTACACTACTTTTCAGGGATTGTTTTCTTAGGTTCATAAATATACATGGTTTACGTGGTTATTTTCTTATATTGATGAGTATACCACTTTTACGGGGTTGGTTTCTCATACTAAAAAATTTAATCCTTTTGAGGGACTGTTTTTTCAGACTCGCAATTACACTACTTTTACATGGTTGTTTTCTCAGATTCATAAATTTACAAGTTTTGCGAATATTTTCTTATACTGATAAATATACAACTTTTATGAGGACTTTTTCTGATGTTAAACTATTAGCACTATTATGGGGTTGTTTTCTCAAATTCATAAATATACACATTTTACGAGATTATTTTCTTATATCGACAAATGTACCCCTTTTACGGGGTTGTTTTCTCATATTATAAATTTAACCCATTTAAGGGGCGGTTTTCTCATACTTACAAATATACCATAATTACGGGGCTATTTTTTCATATTCATAAATATCCTCGTACTACGGAGTTGTTTTCACATATTAAAAAATTTATCCCTTCCACGAGGTTGTTTGCTCATATTAAAAAAATTTCTAGGATCGTTTTCTTAGGTTCATAAATATACACGTTTTACGTGGTTATTTTCTTATATTGATTGGTATACCAATTTTACGGGGTCATTTTCTCATATTCAATTATTAGCCCTATTTTACGGTTGTTTTCTCAAATTCATAAATATATACGTTTTATGGGGTTATTTTCTGATATTGACAAATATATCTCTTTTACGGAGTTATTTTCTCATACTCATAAATATACCAAAATTACGGGGTAATTTTCTCTGATTGATAAATATCCCCGTATTACGGAATTGTTTTCTCATATATATTCCCGTATTACGAGGTTGTTTTCATATATTAAATAATTTATCCCTTCTACGAGGCTGTTTTCTCATGTTATAAAGTTAACCCGTTCTACGATGTTGTTTTCTTAGACTCACAATTACACTACTTTTATGGGGTTGTTTTCTTATATTCATAAGTATACCACTATTATGGGGTCTTCTTCTCATATTAAATTATTAGTACTATTATGGGGTTGTTTTCTCAAATTGATAAATATACACGTTTTACGGAGTTATTCTTTTATATTGACAAACATACCCCTTTTACGGGGTGGTTTTCTCATATTATAAAATTAACCCATTTAAGGGATTGTTTTCTCATACTCCAATATACCACAATTACGGGGTTATTTCCTCAGATTCATATATATCCCTGTATTACGAAGTTGTTTTCACATATTAGAAAATTTACCCCTTCCACGAGGCTATTTTCTCATATTAAAAAGTTTAACCGTTCTACGAGGCTGTTTTCTTAGACTCGCAATTACACTACTTTTACGGGGTTGTTTTCTCATATAAAATTATAGCACTATTATAGGGTTGAGACATTTTACGGGGTTATTTTCTTATATCGATAAATATACCCCTTTTACGGGTTTGTTTTCTCATATTATAAAATGCACCCCTTTTACGGGGTTGTTTTCTCATACTCACAAATATACCACAATTATGGGATTATTTCGTCAGATTCATAAATATCCCTGTATTATGGGGTTGTTTTCACATATTAAAAAATTTACCCCTTCTACGAGGGTGTTTTCTGATATTAAAAAATTTACCCGTTCTACGAGGCATGTTTTCTTAGGCTCGCAATTACACTACTTTTACGGGGTTGTTTTTTCATATTCATAAATACTCTCGTTTTACGGGGTTATTTTCTCATCTTATGAAATTAACCCATTTAAGGCATTGTTTTCTCATACTCACAAATATACCAAAATTACAAGGTTATTTTCTCCGATTGATAAATATCCACGTATTACGGTTTATTTTCACATGTTAAAAAATTTACCCCTTCTACTAGGATGTTTTCACAGACTCGCAATTACATTACTTTTACGGGGTTGTTTTCTCAAATTCATAAATATACACGTTTTACAGGATTATTTTCTTATATTGATAAATATACCACTTACGGTGTCACGACCCACTCTGTGGACCCGTGACCGGCACTAGGGAATGGGTAGGCTTAAGGCCACCGAATCCCGTAGTGAGCCTGACACTCACTAACTCAATCAAATTTCATCTCAAATTAATATTATTAAAGCCACAAATTATCTTAATAGTTACATTTTACATAATTACTTCGGTCTTCCAGAAAATTAGGCGAGACCCGAAACTCAGAAAATTACCACTGATACCTCTACTATTACTACTGCGGAGAATCTAAGATTTCTTACAATTTGACATACCAAATCAAACACCACCTGATGATGAAGAAGTCGGGTTACTGAGTAAGAGTCGCAGGAAGACTAGATCACAAATCCGAAAAATAAAGAATGGGGGTCTCGAGAGTGAGCTAAAATCATATATCTAAAATAGTTTCAAACATCTCAATATCACATTATTTAATTTTAAAATAATTAATAAATCATGCAAACCATACTTGTCATGCCATGCTTATACAAAAATAATTCCACATGCAACGGGATGGAGTACTTCAGTAGAATCCTAATCCCAACTCTAAGATCTCGATTTAATTCAACACTTACATCTCGACTAACCTTAACTCTAACATCTCAATCTCTCATTCCAACAGAACTGGCGCCCAGAGAGCAAAGCTCGACTAGGGACCTTACCTCCAGTCTGGTCACTTGACTCTCAGCCTTAGCCTTTCGGCTCTCTTATCCAATAAGACTGGCGCCCAAAGAGCAAAGCTCGACCAGGGACCTTACTTCCAGTCTGGTCACTTAAATCTGAGCCTTGGCCTTTCGGCTCTCTTATCCAATAAGACTGGCACCTAGAGAGAATAGCTCGACCAGGGACCTTTACTCCGACAACCACACTCAACTAAGCCCAGAGAGCAATGCTCGACCAGGGCAGGTCCTAATCTTTCTTTCTTAAAATTTTACCTATTTATCCTTTCTCTATCTCTCTCAGATTTATATTGGAACACTCATCCAACTCCTATGTTCTACTGCCATCCCATCCCGAGTCATCATGCAATATTAAAATTGGTGATAAAGGAAGAGCATATTTAAATAGTAATTAAAAAGCATCATGCATATAATAATAAATAAATGAATAATTGGAATTGCAAATGAACAATCACAGTAGCGAATCAAATTTTATGCATGACACGTGCATAAGCGATATATGACTTTAACTCACTGGTTTGGTGACCTCCTAACTCTGCTCCGGTGCCTCGATTGGAGCAAGCCGAACAGACAGATCATCTAATCACGGAAAACAATTTATCAAAACACTTAAACAATAGATCATTAATCCTAGGTCTAGACTCCTAGGACTGACTGTCTAAGAATCCCGATTTGGGAGAATTCTACAGAAAATCTGGCAGAACCTCCCCTACAACACGGACATTTACCCCCCATAAAAACGGGTCTAGGACCTGCCAGAAAAACACTTCAAATATCCAACAATTCAAACAACGGGAGTCGGGTCCCCAGACTTCACTATTTTCCCGACTCCGCCACAAAACACAAAACACGAGGCAGGCAAACCGACAGACAATTATTTTTGACTCACAAATATCAAATACTCAACACAAAAAAATAAGCATAAATTAAATCAAAGAATTTCAAATCAACGAGTCAGAGAATTACCGAGATGCTTGATCGCTCGGTCAACTCGCTTCCAGCCGCCGGAGTCTGATCGACGATCCGAATATACCATCAGACTCAAAATGACGCGCTGATGACGATCCCTACTTTCAATTTTCTGATCTGACCCTCGATCATCCCGAGAGATTTGCGAACGATCTCGGCCGTCGATACACAAACGGAGTTCGATCGCCACGAAACCGGTGCCATTGAGAAGCTTGAGCTGAGGAGAGTCAGGATACGTCCTCAGATCATCCATCCTCCGTCGGAGCTCGCCGGAAAAGCCGAAAAACATGGTTGCCACCTACTTCGCCGGAACTCCCTCCTCCGACCACCAAAACCGATGCCGCTGCCGCTAAAAGGAAGCTCTCTTCGAGGGGAACCGACCACCACCAAGATCGACCGAAAACGGCCGGAACGGCCTTCGAAAGCCACTGCCCCTTCTTTCTTTTTCCTCGCTGCTAACGCCGCTGTTGGACTTGCCCGCTCCAGCAACGCCCTCAACCGACTTTTTGCTCGACTTCTCTTGCCAGTGGTGAGCCACCTACTTCTCTCTCCCAATTTTTTCTTCTCTCTCCCCGACACTTTCTTCTCTTTTCTTCTTCTCCATATCGACTTTAGGCCCCCAAACTTTCCTTTCTTACAATTAGATCTCTCAACTTTCTAAATTATGACAATTTTACCCTACAGAATTTCTAATTAACTCCCAAACTTTTCTTTAGCCTTTCAATTAAGCCCCTACCTAATTAATTTGGGCCAAATTAGAATTATTGAAAATACATAATTACATAAATACCCCTGCCGACACATTTATTTACAAAAATACCAAACATCCAAATTTCCATTAAAACCCTATATTAATGAAATTATACTTTTAATCCTCATCCAAAAATAAATTTTCAATTTAGTATTAACACAATTAATTTAAATAATCAATTTGCTAAATATTTTCCAACTTAAAATTTAATACCACTAGTTAATTAAAATACCTATTTTCCCTAAATTCCTTTTATAAAAACACCCTTTACAATTTCTCCACAATTTTCCAATATATAATTTTATTTATATAAATATGCATTTGGGGAAAATTTGAATAACCAAAATATTATTATTTCTCAAATAATTTACTTAATTAATTTCTTAAAAATTCAAACTAATAGGATATAGAAAGAATGACTCCTTTATTAGTCTAATATTAAAATTTAAAATTTGTATTTAAATTATTCCAACTAGACCAAGTAAAAATTAAATTAAATTAATTTTAAATAAAAACTCATTATTAAATATATAAAAATTCTGGATATTACATACGGGGTTGTTTTCTCAAATTCATATGTAGTCATGTCTTACGGGGTTATTTTCTTATATCGACAAATAGACCCCTTTTACGGGGTTGTTTTCTCATATTTTAAAATTAATCCATTTAAGGGGTTGTTTTCTCATACTCACAAATATACCACAATTACGGGGTTATTTCCTCAGATTCATAAATATCCCCGTATTACAGGATTGTTTGCTCATAATATAAAATTAACCCATTTAAAGGGTTGTTTTCTCACACTTACAAATATACCAAAATTATGGAGTTATTTTCTCCCATTGATAAATATCCCCGTATTACTGGATTGTTTCTAATATTTTAAATATACCCCTCTACAGGGTTATTTTCTCATATTAAAAAATTTACTTCTACGAGCCTGTTTACGCAGATGCGCAATTACACTACTTTTACGGAGTTATTTTCTCAAATTCATAAATATACATGTTACCGGGTTATTGTCTTATATTGATAAATATGCCACTTTTATGGGATCGTTTTCTCATTCTAAGTTATTAGCACTATTATGGGGTTGTTTTCTCAAATTTATAAATACACACGTTTTATGGGATTATTTTCTTATATCGACAAATATACCCCTTTTACGAGGTTATTTTCTCATATTATAAAATTAACCCATTTAAGGGGATATTTTCTCATACTCACAAATATACCATAATTACGGGGTTAATTCCTCAGATTCATAATTATCTCTGTATTACAGGGTTGGTTTCACATATTAAAAAATTTATCCCTTCCACTAGGCTATTTTCTCGTATTAGAAAATTTACGCATTCTACGAGGCTGTTTGCTTAAACTCTCGATTAAACTACTTTTACGGGGTTGTTTTCTCATATTCATAAATATATACGCTTTACGAGGTTATTTTCTTATATTGATAAATATACCACTTTTACGGGGTCGTTTCCTCATATTAAATTATTAGCACTATTTTAGGTTATTTTCTCAAAATCATAAATATACATGTTTTAGGGGGTTATTTTCTTATACTGACAAATATACCCCTTTTACGGGGTTGTTTTCTCATATTATAAAATTAACCGATTTAAGGGGTTATTTTCTCATAATCACAAATATACAAAAATTACGGGGTTATTTTCTCCAATTGATAAATATCCCGTATTACATGGTTGTTTTCTCATACTCACAATTACACTATTTTTACGAGGTTGTTTCCTCATATTCATAAATATACACATTTAACGGGATTATTTTCTTATATTGATAAAAATGCCACTTTTATGGGGTCGTTTTCTCATACTAAATTATTAGCATTATTATGGGATTATTTTCTCAAATTCATAAATATACACGTTTTACGGGGTTATTTTCTTATATGTATAAATATACCCCTTTTACGGGATTGGTTTCTCATATTATAAAATATACTCATTTAAGGTTTGTTATCTCATACTCACAAATATACCAAAATTACGGGGTTGTTTTTACTGATTGATAAGTATTCCCGTATTACGGGGTTGCATTCTCTTATTAAAAAAATTTCTCCTTCTACGAGGCTGTTTTCTTAGACTCGCAATTACACTACTTTTACGGGGTTATTTTCTAAGATTCAAAAATATACACTTCTTATAGGGTTATTTTCTAAGAGTAAAAAATATACACTTCTTACAGAGTTATCTTCTTATATTGATATATATACTACTTTTACGGGATCGTCTTCTCATATTAAATTATTAGCACTATTATGGGGTTGTTTTCTCAAATTCATAAATATACACATTTTACGGGATAATTTTCTTGTATCGACAAATATACCCCATTTACAGGGTTGTTTTCTCATATTATAAAATTAACCCATTTAAGGGGTTGTTTTCTCATACTCACAAATATACCAAAATTACGGGGTTATGTTCTCCGATTGATAAATATCCCTGTATTACGGGGTGCTCTCATATTAAAAAATTACCCCTTCTCCGAGATTATTTTCTCAGACTCGCAATTACACTACTTTTGTAGAGTTGTTTTCTCATATTCATAAATATAAACGTTTTGCGGGGTTATTTTCTTATATTGATAAATACACCACTTTTACGGGATCGTTTTCTCATATTAAATTATTAGCACTATTATGTTGTTCTTTTCTCAAATTCATAAATATACACGTTTTACAGAATTATTTTGTTATATCGACAAATATACCCCTTTTACGGGGTTATTATCTCATTTTATAAAATTAACCCATTTAAAGGGTTGTTTTCTCATACTCACTAATATACTACAATTATGGGGTGATTTCCTCATGATTCATAAATATCCCCGTACTACAGGATTTTTTTTACATATTAAAAAATTTACTCCTTCCATGATGCTGTTTTCTCATATTAAAAAATTTGCCCGTTCTACGAGGCTGTTTACTAAGACTCGCAATTACACTACTTTTACGGGGTTGTTTTCTCAGATTCATAAATATACACGTTTTACGGGCTTATTTTCTTATATTGATAATTATACCACTTTTACGGGGTCGTTTTCTCATATCAAATTATTAGAACTATCATAGGGTCATTTTCTCAAATTCATAAATATACACATTTTACGGGGTTATTTTCTTACATTGAAAAATATATCTGTATTATGGGGTTGTTTTCTCTTATTATAAAATTAACCCATTTAAGGGGTTGTTTTCTCATACTCACAAATATACCAAAATTACGGGGTTATTTTATCCGATTGATAAATATCCTCGTATTACGGGATTGTTCTCTAATTTTAAAAAATTTACCCCTTCTACAATGTTGTTTTCTCAGATTCACAATTACACTGCTTTTATGGGGTTGTTTTCTGAGATTCATAAATATACACATTTTACGGGGTTATTTTCTTATATTAATAAATATACAACTTTTATGGGGTCGTTTTCTCATATTAAATTATTAACACTATTATGTGGTTGTGTTATGGAATTCATAAATATACGGGTTTTACGGGATTATTTTCTTATATTGACATATACCCCTTTTACGGGGTTGTTTTCTCATATTATAAAATTAACCCATTTAAGGGGTTGTTTTCTCATACTCATAAATATACCAAAATTACGGTATAATTTTCTCCGATTGATAAATATCCATGTATTACGGGGTTGTATTCTCATATTAAAAAATTTATCCCTTCTATGAGGCTGTTTTTCCTAGACTCACAATTACACTACTTTTACGGGGTTGTTTTCTCAGATTCATAAATATATACGTTTTTTACGGGATTATTTCCTTACAATGATAAAAATACCACTTTTACGGGGTCGTTTTCTCATAATAAATTCTTATCACTATTATGGGGTTGTTTCCTCAAACTCATAAATATACATGTTTTACGGGATTATTTTCTTATATTCACAAATATACCTCTTTTACAGGGTTGTTATCTCATATTATAAAATTATCCCCTTTAGGGCGTTGTTTTCTCATACTCACAAATATACCAAAATTACGGGATTATTTTCTTCGATTGATAAGTACCCCCGTATTACGATGTGTTTTCTCATATTAAAAAATTTAACATTTCTACGAGGCTGGTTTCTCAGACTCGCAATTACACTACTTTTACGGGGTTATTTTCTCATATTCAAAATTATACATGTTTTAGGGGTTATTAATTTATATTTATAAATACACCACTTTTATAGGGTTGTTTTCTCATATTAAATTATTAGCACTATTATGGAGTTGTTTTCTCAAATTCATAAATATACACATTTTACGGGGTTATTATCTTATATCAACAAATATACCCCTTTTACGGGATTGTTATCTCATATTATAAAATTAACCCATTTAAGGAGTTGTTTTCTCATACTCATAAATATACCACAATTACGGGGTTATTTCCTTAGATTCATAAATATCCCCGTATTACGGAGTTGTTTTCACATATTAAAAAATTCACCCCTTCCACGAGGCTGTTTTCTCATGTTAAAAATTACCTGTTCTACGAGGCTGTTTTCTTATACCTGCAATTACACTACTTTTATGGGATTGTTTTCTTAGATTCATAAATATACATATTTTACGTGGTTATTTTCTTATATTGATAAGTATACCACATTTACGGGGTTGTTTTCTCATATTCAATTATTAGCACTATTGTAGAATTGTTTTCTCAAATTCATAAATATACACCTTTTATGGGGTTGTTTTCTCGTATTATAAAATTAACCCATTTAAGGGGTTGTTTTCTCATACTCACAAATATACAACAATTACGGGATTATTTTCTCAGATTCATAAATATCCCTGTATTACGGGGTTGTTTTCACATATTAAAATTTTCCTTTCTACGATGCTGTTTTCTCAGACTCGCAATTACACTACTTTTACGGGGTTATTCTCTTAGATTCATAAATACACACATTTTACGGGGTATTTTCTTATATTGATAAATCTACAAATTTAACGGGATCGTTTTCTCATATTAAATTATTAGCACCATTATGGGGTTGTTTTCTCAAATTCATAAATATACTCATTTTACGGGGTTATTTTCTTATATTGACGAATATACCCCTTTTATGGGGTTATTCTCTCATATTATAAAATTAACCTATTTAAGGGGTTGTTTTCTCATATTCACAAATATACCACAATTACGGGGTTATTTTCATCGATTGATAAATATCCCCGCATTACAGAGTTGTTTTTACATATTAAAAAATTGAACCCTTCTACGAGGTTGTTTTCTCATATTAAAAAATTTACCCGTACATTGAGGCTGTTTTCTCAGACTAGCAATTACACTATTTTTACAGGGCGGTTTTCTCAGATTCATAAATACATACGTTTTACGGGGTTATTTTCATATATTGAGAAATATACCACATTTACAAGATTTTTTTTATATTATAAAATTAACCCATTTAAGGAGCTATTTTCTCATACTCACAAATATACCAAAATTATGAAGTTATTTTCTCCGATTGATAAATATCCCCGTATTAAGGGGTTGTTTTCTAATATTTATAAACGTATCCTTCCACGAGGTTGTTTTCTCATATTAAATAATTTACCCGTTCTACGAGGCTGTTTTCTCAGACTCGCAATTACACAACTTTTCTGGGATTGTTTTCTAAGATTCATAAATATACACGTTTTACAGGGTTATTTTCTTATATTGATAAATATACCACTATTTCCATATAAATTATTAGCATTATCATGGGGTTGTTTTCTCAAATTCATAAATATCCACAATTTACAGAGTTATTTTCTTGTATCGACAAATATACTCCTTTTTTACGGGGTTGTTTTTTCATATTACAAAATTAACCCATTTAAGCGGTTTTTTTCACATATTCACAAATATACCACTATTACGGGGTTATTTCCTGAGATTGATAAATACCCCATATTACAGAGTAGTATTCACATATTAAAAAACTTACCATTTCCACGAGACTGTTTTCTTATATTAAAAATTTTACCCGTTATACGAGGCTATTTGCTTAGACTCGCAATTACACTACTTTTACGGGGTTGTTTTCTCATATTCATAAATATACACATTATATGGGGTTATTTTCTTATATTAATATATATTCCACTTTTACGGGGTCATTTTCTCATATTAAATTATTAGCATTATTACGGGGTCGTTTTCTCAAATTCATAAGCATTCACGTTTTTACGGAGTTATTTTTTTATATAGACAAATATACCCGTTTGACGAGGTTATTTTCTCATATTATAAAATTAACCCATTTAAGGGGTTGTTTTCTCATACTCATAAATACACCACAAATACGGGGTTATTTCATCAGATTCATAAATATCCTCGTATTATCGAGTAGTTTTCACATGTTAAAAAATTTACTCCTTCAAAGAGACTGTTTTCTCATATTAGAAAAGTTACCTGTTCTACGAGCCTGTTTTCTTAGACTCGCAATTACACTACTTTCTTGGATTGTTCTCTTAGGTTCATAAATATACACGGTTTACGTGGTTAATTTTCTCATATTGATACATATACCACGTTTACGGGGTCATTTTCTCATATTCAATTATTAGTACTATTACAGGGTTGTTTTCTCCAATTCTTAAATATACACGTTTTACGGAGTTATTTTCTTATATTGATCAATATACCACTTTTACGGGGTCATTTTCTCATACTAAATTCTTAGCACTATTATGGAGTTGTTTTCTGAAATTCATAAATATACACGTTTTACAAGGGTTATTTTCTTATATCGACAAATATACCCCTTTTACGGGGTTGTTTTCTCATATTATAAAAATAACCCATTTAAGGGGTTTATTTTCTCATACACAAAATATACCAAAATTACGGGATTATTTTCTCCGATTTATAAGTATCTCTGTATTACGGGGTGTTTTCTCATATTAAGAAATTCACCCTTTCTACGAGGCTGTTTTCTTAGACTCGCAATTACACTACTTTTATGGGTTATTTTCTTAGATTCATAAATATTCACGTTTTACGGGGTTATTTTCTTAGATTCATAAATATTCACGTTTTACGGGGTTATTTTCTTATATTGATAAATATACCACTATTACGGGTTCGTTCTCTCATACTAAATTATTAGCACTATTATGGATTGTTTTCTCAAATTCATAAATATACACGTTTTACGGGGTTATTCTCTTATATTGACAGATATACCCCTTTTATGGGGTTGATTTCTCATATTATAAAATTAACCCCTTTAAAAAGTTATTTTCTCATACTGATAAATATACCATAATTATGGTGTTATTTTCTCCAATTGATAAATATCCCCGTATTACAGGGGGTTATTTTCTCATATTAAAAAATTTACCCCTTCTACGAGGTTATTTTCTTAGACTCGCAATTACACTACTTTTATGGGGTTGTTTTCTCAGATTCATAAATATACACTTTTACGGGGTTATTTTCTTATATTGATAAATATACGACTATTACGGGGTCGTTTTCTCATATAAAATTATTAGCACTATTATGGGTTGTTTTCTCAAATTCATAAATATACACGTTTTACGGGGTTATTCTCTTATATTGACACCCCTTTTATGGGGTTGTTTTCTCATATTATAAAATTAACCCATTTAAGGGGTTGTTTTTATACTGATAAATATACCAAAATTACGGTGTAATTTTCTCTGATTGATAAATATCCCCGTATTACGAGATTGTTTTCTCATATGAAAAGAATTCCGCTTCTACGAGGCTGTTTTCTCAGACTCGCAATTACACTACTTTTACGGGGTTGTTTTCTGAGATTCATAAATATACACGTTTTACGGGGTTATTTTCTTATATTGATAAAAATACCACTTTTATGGGGTCGTTTTCTCATACTAAATTCTTAGCACTATTATCGGGTTGTTTTCTCAAAATCATAAATATACTCGTTTTACGGGGTTATTTCTTATATTCACAAATATAGCCCTTTTATGGGGTTGTTTTCTCATATTATAAAATTAATCCATTTAAGGGGTTGTTTTCTCATACACACAAATATACCAAAATTATGGGGTTATTTTCTTTGATTGATAAGTATCCCCGTATTACGAGTTGTTTTCTCATATTAAAAAATTTACCCTTTTTACGAGGCTGGTTTCTCAAACTCGCGATTACACTACTTTTATGGGGTTATTTTCTTAGATTCATAAATATACACATTTTACAGGGTTATTTTCTTCTATTGATAAATATACCACTATTCTCATATTAAATTATTAGCACTATTATGGGGTTGTTTTCTCAAATTAATAACTATACACGTTTTACGGATTTATTTTCTTATATAGACAATCATACCCCTTTTTACGGGGGTATTTTCTCATACTCATAAATATACCATAATTATGTGGTTAGTTCCTCAGATTTAGAAATATTCTCGCATTACAGGGTTGTTTTCAAATATTAATAAATTTACCCCTTCCAAGATGCTGTTTTATTCAGATTAAGAGAAGTTTACACATTCTACAAGGCTATTTTCTAAGACTCGCAAGTACATTATTTTTAGGGGGTTATTTTCTCAAATTCATAAATATACACGTTCTACAAGGTTATTTTCTAATATTGATAAATATTTCACTTTTCCGGCGTCGTTCTCTCATACTAAATTATTACCACTATTATGGGTTGTTTTCTCAAATTCATAAATATACACGTTTTACTGGATTTTTTTTCCTTATATTAACTAATATACCCCTTTTACGGGGCTGTTATCTCATACTCATAAATAACAAAAATTACGGGGTTATTTCTCTGATTGATAAATATATCCGTTTTATAGGGTTGTTCTCTAATATTAAAAGTTTTCCCTTCTACGAGGCTGTTTTCTCAGACTCGAAATTACACTACTTTTACGGTTTTATTTCCTCAAATTCATAAATATACACATTTTACGGGATTATTTTCTTATATTGATAAAAATACCACTTTACGGGGTCGTATTCTCATACTAAATTATTAGCACTATTATGGGGTTGTTTTCTTAAATTCATAAATATACACGTTTTACAGAGTTATTTTCTTGTATGGATAAATATACCCCTTTTACGGGGTTGTCTTCTCCTATTATAAAATTAATCCATTTAAGGGTTGATATCTCATACTCACAATTACACCAAAATTATGGGGTTATTTCTCCGATTGATAAATATCCCTGTATTAGGGGTTATTTTCTCATATTAAAAATTTCTCCCTTCAACGAGGCTGTTTTCTGATACTCGCAACTACACTACTTATTACGTGGTTGTTTCCTCACATTCATAAATATACACGTTTTACGAAGTTATTTTCTTATATTGATAAATATGCCACTTTTACGAAGTCGTTTTCTCATACAAAATTATTAGCACTATTATAAGGTTGTTTTCTCAAGTTCATAAATGTACACGTTCTACGGGGTTATTTTCTTATATCGACAAATATACCCCTTTTACGGGGTTGTTTTCTCATATTATAAAATTAACCCATTTAAAGGGTTGTTTTCTCATACTCACAAATATAACATAATTACGGGATTATTTTCTCATATTCATAAATATCTCCGTATTACGGAGTTGTTTTCACATATTAAAAAATTTACCCCTTCCACGAGGCTGTTTTCTCCTATTAAAGAATTTACCCGTTCTACGAGATTATTATCTTAGACTCGCAATTACACTACTTATCCAGGATTGTTTTCTCAGATTCATAAATATACACGTTTTACGGAATTATCTTCTTATACTGATAAGTATATCACTCTCAAGGGGTTATTTTCTCCGATTGATAAATATCCCTGTATTTGGCTGTATTAAAAAATTTACCTCTTCTACAAGGCTGTTTTCTTAGACTCGCAATTACTCTACTTTTACGGGATTATTTTGTCATATTCATTAATATACTACTTTTACGGGGTCGTTTCCTCATGTTAAATTATTAGCACTATTATGGGGTTGCTTTCTCAAATTGATAAATATACAAATTTTACGGGGTTATTTTCTTATATCGAAAGATATACCCCTTTTACAGGGTTATTTTTTCATATTATAAAATTAACCCATTGAAGGGGTTGTTTTCTCATACTCACAAATGTATCACAATTACGGGGTTATTTCCTGAGATTCATAAAAATGCCCATATTACGGAGTTGTTTTCACATATTAAAAAAATTTACCCCTTCCACGAGGGTGCATTCTCATATTAAAAAAATTACCTGTACTACGAGGCTATTTTTTTAGACTCGCAATTACACTACTTTTATGAGATTGCTTTCTTAGATTCATAAATTTACATGATTTACGGGATTATTTTCTTATATTAATAAATAGACCACTTTTACGGGGTCGTTTTCTCATATTAAATTATTAGCAGTATTATGGGGTTGTTTTCTCAGATTCATAAATATACACGTTTTATAGGGTTATTTTCTTATATTGATAACTATACCACTTTTACGGGGTTATTTTCTCATATTCAATTATTAGAACTATTGTGGGGTTGTTTTCTTATATTGATAAGTATACCAATTTTACAGGATCATTTTCTCATACGAAATTATTAACATTATTATGGGGTTGTTTTTTTCAAATTCATAAATATATTCGTTTTACGGGGTTATTTTCTTATATTGACAAATATACCCCTTTTACAGGGTTGTTTTCTCATATTATAACCCATTTAAGGGATTGTTTTCTCATACTCACAAATATACCACAATTACGGGGTTATTTCCTCATATTGATAAATATCCTTGTATTACAGAGTTGTTTTAACATATTAAAAAATTAACCCTTTTTACGGGGTTGTTTTCTCATATTAAAAAATTTACCCGTCTACGAGGTTGTTTTCTCAGACTCGCAATTACATTACTTTTCCAGGATTATTTTCTCAAATTCATAAATATACACATTTTACGGGGTTATTTTCTTATATTGATAAATCTACTACTTTTACGGGGTTGTTTTCTCAGATTAAATTATTACAACTATGGGGTTGTTATCTCAAATTCATAGATATACACATTTTATGGGGTTATTTTCTTATATCAAAAAATATACCCCTTTTACGGGTTTTTTTTCATATTATAAAATTAACCCATTTAAGGGGTTGTTCTCTCATACTCACAAATATACGACAATTACGGGATTATTTCCACATATTGATAAATATCCCCGTATTCCGGAGTTGTTTTCACATATTAAAAAATTTACCCCTTCCATGAGGATGTTTTCTCATAGTAAGTAATTTACCCGTTCTACGAGTCTGTTTTCTCAGACTCGCAACTACACTAATTTTTCGGGATTGATTTCTCATATTTATAAATATACACATTTTACGGGGTTATTTTCTTATATTGATAAATATACCACTTTTATGGGGTCGTTCCCTCATATTAAATTATTAGCACTATTATGGGGTTGTTTTCTCAAATTCATAACTATACACATTTTACGGGATTATTTTCTTATATCGAAAAATGTACCCCTTTTACGGGGTTGTTTTCTCATATTAGAAATTTAACCCATTTAAGCCGTTATTTTCTCATACTCACAAATATACCACAATTACGGAGTTATTTCCTCAGATTCATAAATATCCCCGTACTAGAGAGGTGTTTTCACATACTAAAAAATTTATCCCTTCCACGAGGCTGCTTTCTTATATTAAAAAATTTACCTGTTCTACGAGGCTGTTTTCTTAGATTCGCAATTACACTACTTTTACGGGATTGTTTTCTCAGATTCATAAATATACACGATTTACGGGCTTGTTTTCTTATGTTGATAAATAGACCACTTTTACGGGGTCATTTTCTCATATTAAATTATTAACACTATTATGGGGTTGTTTTCTTAGATTCATAAATATACACTTTTTACGGGGTTATTTTCTTATATTGATAAGTATACCACTTTTATGGGGTCGTTTTCTCATATTCAATTATTAGCACTATTATGGGATTGTTTTCTTATATTAATAAGCATACCAGTTTTACGAGGTCGTTTTCTCATACTATATTATTAGCACTATTATGGGGTTGTTTTCTCAAATTTCATAAATATATACGTTTTACAGTTTTATTTTCTTACATTGATAAACATACCTCTCTTTTACGGGGTTGTTTTCTCATATTATAAAATTAACCCATTTAAGGGGTTGTTTCCTGAGATTGATAAATATACCACAATTACGGGGTTATTTCCTGAGATTGATAAATATCCCCATTTTACGAAGTTGTTTTCACATATTAAAAAATTTACCCTTTCCACGAGGTTGTTTTCTCATATTAAAAAATTTACCCGTTCTACGAGGGTGTTTTTTCAGACTCGCATTATACTACTTTTACGGGATTATTTTCTCAGATTCATAAATATACATGATTTACGGGGTTGTTTTCATATTATATTTTTAGCACTGTTATGGGGTTGTTTTCTCAAATTCATAAATATACACATTTTATGGGGTTCTTTTTTCTTATATCAACAAGTATACCCCTTTTACGTGGTTGTTTTCTCATATTATAAAATTAACTGATTTATGTGGTTGTTTTCTCATACTCACAAATATACCACAATTACGGGGTTATTTCCTCATATTCAGAAATATCCTCGTATAACGGAGTTGTTTTCACATATTAAAAAATTTATCCCTTCCACGAGTCTGTTTTCTCATATTAAATAATTTACCCCTTCTAAGAGCTTGTTTTCTCAGACTCGCAATTACACTACTTTTACGGGGTTATTTTCTCAGATTTATAAATATACATGTTTTACGGGGTTATTTTCTTTTATTGATAAATATACCACTTTTACGGGGTCGTTTTCTCATATTAAATTATTACCACTATTATGGGGTTGTTTTCTCAAATTCATAAACATACACATTTTACGAGGTTATTTTCTTATTTCGACAAATATACCCCTTTTACGGTATTATTTTCTCATATTATAAAATTAACCCATTTAAGGGGTTGTTTTCTCATAATCACAAATACACCACAATTATGGGGTTATTTCCTAAGATTCATAAATATCCCTGTATTATGGGGCTGTTTTCAGATATTAAAAAATGTTCCTTTCTACATGTCTATTTTCTCATATTAAAAAATATACCCGTTCAACGAGGCTGTTTTCTTAGACTCACAATTAGAGTACTTTTACGGGGTTGTTTTCTCAGATTCATGAAAACACACATTTTACAGGGTTATTTTCTTATATTGACAAATGTACCACTTTTACGCGGTTGTTTTCTCATATTATAAAATTAACCCATTTAAGGGGTTTTCTTCTCATATACCAAGATTACAGGGTTATTTTCTCTGATTGATAAATATCCCTGTATATGGGGTTGTTTTCTAATATTTATAAATATACCCCTTTTACGGGGTTGTTTTCTCATATTAAAAAATTTACCCCTTTTAAGAGGCTGTTTTCTTAGACTTGCAATTACACTACTTTTATGGGGTTATTTTTCAGATTCATAAATATACACGCTTTACGGAGTTATTTTCTTATATAGACAAATATCCACTTCTACGAGGGTCATTTCACATATTATAAAATTAACCCATTTAATGGGTTATTTTCTCATACTCACAAATATACCACAATTACGGGGTTATTTCCTCAGATTCATAAATATCCCCGATATTAAGGGGTTGTTCTCACATATTAAAAAATGTTTCCCTTCTATAAGGCTGTTTTCTTTTACTCACAATTACACTACTTTTACGGGGTTATTTTCTTATATCGACAAATATACCACTTTTACGGAGTTGTTTTCTCATACTATAAAATTAGCCCATTTAATGGGTTGTTTTCTCATACTCATATATATACCAAATCTACGTGGTTATTTTCTCCAATTGATAAATATCTCTATATTACGGGGTTGTTTTCTAATATTTTTAAATATACCCCTCTTACGGGGTTGTTTTCTCAAATTAAAAAACTTACCCCTTCTACGAGGCTGTTTTATGAGACTTGTAATTACACTACTTTTACGGGGTTATTTTATCAGATTCATAAATATACACGTTTTACGGGATTATTTTCTTATATAGATGCACCACTTTTACGGGGTCATTTTTTCATATTAAATTTTTAGCACTCTTATGGGATTGTTTTCTCAAATTCATAAATATACACATTTTATGGGATTTTTTCCTTATATCGACAAATATACCCATTTTACGTGGTTGTTTTCTCATTTTATAAAATTAACCGATTTAAGGGGTTGTTTTCTCGTACTCACAAATATACCACAATTACGGGGTTATTTCCTCATATTCATAAATATCCCCGTATAATGGAGTTGTTTCGCATATCAAAAATATTTATCCCATCCACTGAGTCTGTTTTCTTAGACTCACAATTACACTACTTTTACATGGTTATTTTCTCAAATTTATAAATATACACGTTTTACAGGGTTATTTTCTTATATTGATAAATATACCTCTTTTACGGGGTTCTTTTCTCATATTAAATTATTAGCACTGTCATGGAGTTGTTTTCTTAAATTAATAAATATACACATTTCACGGGATTATTTTCTTATATCGAAAAATATACCCCTTCTACGGGGTTGTTTTCTTATATTATAAAATTAATCCATTTAAGGGGTTGTTTTCTCATACTCACAAATATACCAAAATTACAGGGTTATCTTCCTATATTGATAAATGTCCCTGTATTACGGGGTTGATCTCTCATACTAAAACATTTACTCCTTCTACGAGGTTGTTTCCTCAGACTCACAATTACACTACTTTTACAGGGTTGTTTTCTTAGATCCATAAACATACATATTTTACGGGGTTATTTTCTTATATTCACAAATATACCCCTTTTACGGGGTTGGTTTCTTATATTATAAAATTAACCCATTTAAGGGGTTGTTTTCTCATACTCACAAATATACCACAATTACGGGGTTATTTCCTCAAATTCATAAATATCCCCGTATTATGGGGTTGTTTTCACATATTAAAAAATTTATTCTTTCTACGTGGCTGTTTTCTCATATGAAAAAATATAACCGTTCAACGAGACTGTTTTCTTAGACTCGCAATTACACTACTTTTACGTGGTTGTTTTCTTAGATTCATAAATACACACATTTTACATGGTTATTTTCTTATATTGACAAATATACCACTTTTACGCAATTTTTTTCTCATATTATAAAATTAACCCATTTAAGGGGTTGTTTTCTTATATACCAAAATTATGGGGTTATTTTCTTCGATTGATAAATATCCTCGTATTATGGTGTTGTTTTCTAATATTTTTAAATATATCCCTCTTACAGGTTTGTTTTCTCATATTAAAAATTTTACTCGTTCTACGAGGCTGTTTTCTTAAACTCGCAATTACACTACTTTTATGGGGTTATTTTTTCAGATTCATAAATATGCACGTTTTACGTGGTTTTTTTTTATAAATATACCATTTTTACGAGGTCGCTTTCTCATATTAGATTATTAGCACTGTTATGGGGTTGTTTTCTCAAATTCATAAATATACACATTTTATAGGATTATTCTCTTATATCGACAAATATACCCCTTTTATGTGGTTGTTTTCGCATATTATAAAATTAACCCATTTAAGGGGCTATTTTCTCATACTCACAAATATACCATAATTACAGGGTTATTTCTTCAGATTCATAAATATCCCCGTATTACGGAGTTGCTTTCACATAGTAAGAAATTTATCCCTTCCACGAGTCTGTTTTCTTACACTCGCAATTACACTACTTTTCAGGGATTGTTTTCTCAAATTCATAAATATATACATTTTACGGGATTATTTTCTTATATTGATACGTATACTACTTTTACAGGGTCATTTTCTCATATTCAATTATTAGCACTATTATATGGTTGTTTTCTTAAATTCATAAATATACACAATTTAGGAGGTAATTTATTTATATTGACAAATATAACCCTTTTGACGAGGTTGTTTTCTCATATTATAAAATTAACCCCTTTAAGTGATTGTTTATCATACTCACAAATATACCAAAATTACAGGGTTATTTTCTTTGATTGATAAATATCCCCGTATTAGGGGATTATTTTTTAGTATCTATAAAAAGATCCCTCTTACGGGGTTATTTTCTCAAATTTTTTAATTTACCCCTTTTACGAGGCTCTTTTTGTAGACTCGCAATTGCATTAATTTTACGGATTTGTTTTCTCAGATTCATATATATACACGTTTTACGGGGTTATTTTCTTAAATTTATAAATATACCACTTTTACGAGGTCATTTTTTGATATTTAAATTATTAGCATTATTATGGGGTTGTTTTCTCAGTTTCATAAATATACACATTTTACGGGGTTATTTTCTGATATAAACAAATATACCTCTTTTACGGGGTTGTTTTCTCATATTATAAAATTGACCCATTTAAGGGGTTGTTTTCTCATACTCACAGATATACCAAAATTACAGGGTTATTTTCTCCGATTGATAAATATTCTCGTATTACGAAGTTGTTTTCTAAGAGGGATATATCTTTCAACATGAGAAAACAACCCCAAAAAAAAGGTATATTTGACAATATGAGAAGACAACCCATAAGAGGGGTATATTTGTCAACATTAGAAAACAACCCTATAAGAGGGATATATCTTTCAACATGAGAAAACAAACCTAGAAAAGTGGTATATTGTTTAATATGAGAAAACAACCCTTAAGAGGGGTATATTTATCAATATTAGAAAACAACCCCGTCAGAGAGGTATATCTTTCAACATGACAAAACAACCCCAAAAAAGTAGTATATTTGTCAATATGAGAGAACAACCCCGTAAGAGGGGTATATTTGTAAATATTAGAAAAGACCCTGAAAGAGGGGTATATTTATCAATATTATAAAACAACCCCGAAAGAGGGGTATATCTTTTAAAATGAGAAAACAACCCCAAAAAAGTGGTTTATTTGTCAATATAAGAAAACAACCCTGTAAGAGGGGTATATTTGTAAATATGAGAAAACAACCATGTAAGAGAGGTATATTTGTCAATATTAGAAAACAACCCCGTAAGAGGGATATATTTGTTAATTCTAGAAAATAATCCCGTAAGAGGGGTATATTTGTCAATATTATAAAACAACCCCGTAAGAGGGATATATCTTTCAACATGAGAAAATAACCCCAAAAAAGTAGTATATTTGTCAATATGAGAAGACAACCCGTAAGAGGAGTATATTTGTCAATATTAGAAACAACCCCGTAAGAGGGATATCTTTCAACATGAGAAAACAACCCCAGAAAAGTGTTATATTGTTTAATATGAGAAAAAAACCCCGTAAGAGGGGTATATTTGTTAATATAAAAATAATCCCGTAAGAGGGGTATTTCTTTCAACATGAGAAAACAACCCCAAAAAGTAGTATATTTGTCAATATGAGAAAACAATCTCGTAAGAAGGGTATATTTTAAATATTAGAAAACAACCCTGAAAAAGGGGTATATTTGTCAATATTATAAAACAACCCCAAAAGAGGGGTATATCTCTTAAAATGAGAAAACAACCCCAAAAAAGGGGTATATTTATCAATATGAGAAAACAACACCGTAAGAGGGGTATATTTGTCGACATGAGAAATAACCCCGTAAGAGGGGTATATTTGTCAATATTAGAAAACAACCCTTGTAAGAGAGGTATATTCGTTAACATTAGAAAACAACCCCGTAAGAGTGGTATATTTGTCAATATTAGAAAACAACCCCATAATAGGGGTATATCTTTCAACATGAGAAGACAATCCCAAAAAAGTGGTATATTTGCCAATATGAGAAAACAACCCCATAAGAGGGGTATATGTGTCAATACTAGAAATCAACCCCGTAAGAGGGATATATATTTCAACATGAGAAAACAATCCCAGAAAAGTGGTATATTGTTTAATATGAGAAAACAACCAAATAAGAGAGGGTATATTTGTCAATATCACAAAACAACACCGTAAGAGGGGTATATCTTTCAACATGACAAAACAACCCAAAACAAAGTAGTATATTTGTCAATATGAGAGAACAACCCTGTAAGAGGAGTATATTTGTAAATATTATAAAACAACCCCGAAAGAGAGGTATATTTGTCAATATTGGAAAACAACTCCGTAAGAGGGGTATATCTTTCAAAATGAGAAAACAACCCCAAAAAAGTGGTTTATTTGTTAATATGAGAAAACAACCCCGTAAGAGGGGTATATTTGTCAATATGAGAAAACAACCCTGAAAGAGAGGTATGTTTGTCAATATTAGAAAACAACCCCGTAAGAGGGGTGTATTTGTTAATTCTAGAAAATAACCCCATAAGAGGGGTATATTTGTCTATATTAGGGGACAACCCCGTAAGAGGGATATATCTTCCAACATGAGAAAACAACCCCAGAAAAGTGGTATATTTGTTAATATGACAAGATAACCACGTAAGAGGAGTATATTTGTCAATAGTAGAAACAACCCTGTAAGAGGGATATATCTTTCAACAAGAGAAAACATCCCCAGAAAAGTGGTATATTGTTTAATATGTGAAAACAACCACGTAAGAGGTGTATATTTGTCAATATAAAAATAACCCCAAAAAGAAGTATATTTTTTAGTATGAGAAAACAACCTCGTAAGTTGGGTATATTTTAAATATTAGAAAAAATCCTGAAAGAGGGGTATATTTGTCAATATTAAAAAACAACCTCGTAAGACGGGTATATCTCTCAAAATGAGATAACAACCCCAAAAAAGTGGTATCTTTGTCAATATGAGAAAACAACCCCGTAAGAGGTGTATATTTGTCAATATAAGAAAACAACCCCGTAAGAGGCGTATATCTTTCAAAATGAGAAGACAACCCCGTAAGAGGGGTATATTTGTCAATATTAGAGAACAACCTCGTAAGAGGGGTATATCTTTTAACATGGGAAAAGAACCCCAAAAAAGTGGTATATTTGTCAATCTGAGAAGACAACCCCGTAAGAGAGGTATATTTGTCAATATTAGAAAACAACCCCGTAAGAGGAATATATCTTGCAGCATGAGAAAATAAACCCAGAAAAGTGGTATATTTGTCAATATTAGAAAACAACCCCGTAAGAGGGGTATATCAAAACAATCCCAAAAAGTAGTATTTTTGTCAATATGAGAAAACACCCTCGTAAGAGGGGTATATCTTTCAAAATGAGAAAACAACCCCAAAAAAGTTGTAGTTTGTCAATATGAGAAAACAACTCCATAAGAGGAGTATATTTGTCAATATAAAGAAACAACTCCGTAAAAGGGGTATATTTGTCAATATTAGAAAAAAAACCCCGTAAGAGGGGTATATTCGTGAATATTAGAAAACCCATAAGAGGGGTATATTTGTCAATATTAGAAAACAACCCCGAAAGAGGGGTATATCTTTCAAAATGAGAAAACAACCTCAAAAAAGCGGTATATTTGTCAATATGAGAAAAGAACTCCGTAAGAGGGGTATATTTGTCAATATAAAAAAATAACCTCGTAAGAGGGGTATATTTGTCCATATTAGAGAACAACCCCGTAAGAGCGGTATATTCGTTAATATTAGAAAACAACCCTGTAAGAGGGGTATATTTATCAATATTAGAAAATAACCCTGAAAGAGGAGTATATTTGTCAATATTAGAAAACAACCCCGTAAGAGGGGTATATCGTTCAACATGAGAAAACAACCCCTAAAAAAGTGGTATATTTGTCAATATGAGAAGATAACCCCGTAAGAGAAGTATATTTGTCAATATTAGAAAATAACCCCGTAAGAGGAATATATCTTGCAACATGAGAAAATAAACCCAGAAAAGTTGTATATTGGTCAATATTAGAAAACTACCCCGTAAGTGGGGTATATCGAAACAATCCCGAAAAAGTAGTATTTTTGACAATATGAGAAAACACCCTCGTCAGAGGGGTATATCTTTCAAAATGAGAAAACAACTCCAAAAAAGTGGTATGTTTGTCAATATGAGAAAATAATTCCGTAAGAGGGGTATATTTTTTAATATCAGAAAACGGCCCTGTAAGAGGGGTATAGTCGTTAATATTAGAAAATAAACCCGTAAGAGGGGTATATTTGTCAATATTATAAAACAACCCTGAAAGAGAGGTATATTTGTAAATATTAGAAAGCAACCCCGTATGAGGGGTTTATCTTTCAAAATGAGAAAACAAGCCCAAAAAACTGGTATATTTGTCAATATGAGAAAATAACTCCGTAAGAGGGGTAAATTTGTCAATATGAAAAAAAACCCCGTAAGAGGGGTATATTTGTCAGTATTAGTAAACAATCCCATAAGAGGAGTATATTCGTTAATATTAGAAAACAATCCCGTAAGAGGGGTATAATTGTCAATATTAGAAAATAACCTCATAATAGCGGTATATCTTTCAACATGAAAGACAACCCCAAAAAAGTGGTATATATTTCAATATCAGAAAACAACCCCGTAAGAGGGATATATCTGTAAATACTAGATATCAACCCCGTAAGAGGGATATATCTTTCCACATGACAAAACAACCCACAGAAAAGTGGTATATTGTTTAATATGAGAAAAAAACCAGGTAAGAGGGTATATTTGTCAATATTAGAAAATAACCCCATAAGAGGGGTATATCTTTCAACATGACAAAGGAATCCCAAAAAAGTACTATATTAGTCAATATGAGAGAACAACCCCGTAACAGGGGTATATTTGTAAATATTAGAAAACAACCCCGAAAGAGGGGTGTATTTGTCAATATTAGAAAACAACCTCGTAAGTGGGGTATATCTTCAAAAATGAGAAAACATCCCCAAAAAAGTGATTTATTTGTCAATATGAGACAACCCTATAAGAGGAGTATATTTGTCAATATGAGAACACAATCCCGTAAGGGAGTATATTTGTAAATATTAGAAAACAACCCCGTAAGAGAGGTATATTTGTTAATTCTAGAAAATAACCCCGTAAGAGGGGTATATTTGTCAATATTAGAAAACAACCCCGCAGGAGCGATATATCTTTCAATAAGAGAAAACAACCCCAAAAAAGTGGTATATTTGTCAATATGATAAGACAACCTCGTAAGAGGAGTATATTTGTCAATATTAGAAACAACCCCGTAAGAGGGATATATCTTTCAACATGAGAGAACAAACCCTAGAAAAGTAGAATATTGTTTAGTATGCGAAAACATCCCCGTAAGAGGGCTATATTTATCAATATAAAAAAAACCCTGTAAGAGGGGTATATCTTTCAACATGAGAAAACAACCTCGTAAGACGGGTATATTTATAAATATTAGAAAACAACCTTGATAAAACGGTATATTTGTTAACATTAAGTAATAACCCCGTAAGAGGGTATCTATCACAATGAGAAAATAACCCCAAAAAAGTGGTATCTTTATCAATACGAGAAAACAACCCCGTGAGAGGGGTATATTTGTCAATATGAGAAAACAACCCCGTAAGAGGGGTATATTTGTCAATATTAGAAAACAACCCTGTAAGAGGGGTATATCTTTCAATATGAGGAAATAACCCCAAAAAAGTGGTATATTTGTCAATATGAGAAGACAACCCGTAAGAGAGGTATATCTATCAATATTAGAAACATCCCCGTAAGAGGGACATATCTTGCAACATGAGAAAAAAAACCCAGAAAAGTGGTATATTTATCAATATTAGAAAACAACCTCGTAAGAGGGGTATATAAAAGCAATCCTAAAAAAAGTAGTATTTTTGTCAATATGAGAAAATAACACCGTAAGAGGAGTATATCTTTCAAAATGAGAAAACAACCCCAAAAAGTGGTTTATTGTCAATATGAGAAGAAAACTCCATAAGAGGGGTATATTTATCAATATGAGAAAACAACCCCGTAAGGAGGGTATATTTCTCAATATTAGAAAACAACCCCGTAACAGCGGTATATTTGATAATTTTATAAAATAACCCCGTAAGAGGGGTATATTTTTCAATATTAGAAAACAACCCTGTATGAGAGATATGTCTTTCAACTAGAGAAAACAACCCCATAACAGTGGTATATTTGTCAATATGAGAAAATAACCCGGTAAGAGGGGTATATCTTTCAAAATGAGAAAACAACCCCAAAAAAGTGGTTTATTTGTCAGTATGAGAAAACAACTCCGTAAGAGGGGTATATTTATTAATTTGAGAAATCAACCCCGTAAGAGGGGTATATTTGTCAATATTAGAAAACAACCCCGTAAGAGGGTTATATTTGTTAATATTAGAAAACAACCCCGTAAGAGGGGTATCTTTTATAATTTTATAAAACAACCCCGTAAAACGGTATATTTGTTAACATTAAATAATAACCCCGTAAGAGGGTATCTTTCACAATGAGAAAATAACCCCAAAAAAGTGGTATCTTTGTCAATATGAGAAAACAACCCCGTGAGAGGGGTATATTTGTCAATATGAGAAAACAACCCCGTCAGAGGGGTATATCCTTCCAAATGAGAAAATAACCCCCTAAGAGGGGTATATTTGTCAATATTAGAAAACAACCCCGTAAGAGGGGTATATCTTTCAATATGAGGAAACAACCCCAAAAAAGTGGTATATTTGTCAATATGGGAAGGCAACCCGTAAGAGAGGTATATCTGTCAATATTAGAAAACATCCCCGTAAGAGGGACATATCTTGGAACATGAGAAAAAAAACCCAGAAAAGTGGTATATTTATCAATATTAGAAAACAACCCCGTAAGAGGGGTATATAAAAGCAATCCCAAAAAAAGTAGTATTTTTGTCAGTATGAGAAAATAACACCGTAAGAGGGGTATATTTTTCAAAATGAGAAAACAACCCCAAAAAAGTGGTTTATTTATCAATATGAGAAAACAACTCCATAAGAGGGGTATATTTATCAATATGAGAAAACAACCCCGTAACAGGGGTATATTTCTCAATATTAGAAAGCAACCCTGTAATAGGGGTATATTTGATAATTTTGTAAAACAACCCTGTAAGAGGGGTATATTTGTCAATATTAGAAAATAACCTTCTATGAGAGATATGTCTTTCAACAAGAGAAAACAACCCCATAAAAGTGGTATATTTGTCAATATGAGAAAGTAACCTCGTAAGAGGGGTATATCTTTCAAAATGAGAAAATAACCCCAAAAAAGTGGTTTATTTGTCAGTATGAGAAAACAACTCCGTAAGAGGGGTATATTTATCAATTTGAGAAATCAACCCTGTAAGAGGGGTATATTTGTCAATATTAGAAAACCACCCCGTATGAGAGATATATCTTTCAACATGAGAAAACAACCCCAGAAAATTGGTATATTTGTCAATATCAGAAGACAACCACGTAAGAAAGGTATATTTGTCAATTTTAGAAAATAACCCCGTAAGAGGGATATATCTTTCAACATGAGAAAACAAACCTAGAAAAGTGGTATACTGTATAATATGAGAAAACAACCCCGTAAGAGGGATATATTTTTCAACATGAGAAAACAACCCCAAAAAAGTAATATATTTATCAATATGAGAAAACAATACCGTAAGAGGGTATATTTGTCAATATTGGAAAACAACCCCGAAAGAGGGGTATATTTGTCAATATTAGAAAGCAACCCCGTATGAGGGGTATATCTTTCAAAATGAGAATAGAAGCCCAAAAAAGTGGTATATTTGTCAATATGAGAACAATGCCGTAAGAGGGGTATATTTGTCAATATGAAAAAATAACCCCGTAAGAGGGGTATATTTGTCAATATTAGAAAGCAACCCCGTGAGAGGACTATATTCGTTAATATTAGAAAATAACCCCTTAAGAGGGGTTTATTTTTCAATATTTGAAAACAACCCCATAATAGGGGTATATCTTTCAACATGAGAAGACAACCCCAAAAACGTGGTATATTTGTCAATATGAGAAAAGAAACCCCGTAAGAGGGGTATATTTGTCAATACTAGAAATCAACCTCGTAAGAGGGATATATCTTTCAACATGAGAAAACAACCACAAAAGTAGTATATTGTTTAATATGAGAAAACAACCCGTAAGAGGGGTATATATGTAAATATTAGAGAACAGCCCTGAAAAAGGGGTATATTTGTTAATATTAAATTAATAACCCCCTAAGAGGGGTATATCTCTCATAATGAGAAAACAACCCCAAAAACAAGTGGTATCTTTATAAATAAGAGAAAACAACCCCGTCAGAGGGGTATATTTGTCAATATGAGAAAACAACCCTGTAAGAGGGGTATATCTTTCAAAATGAGAAAACAACCCCGCAAGAGGGGTATATTTGTCAATATCAGAAAATAACCCCGTAAGAGGAGTATATCTTTTAAGATGAGAAAACAACCCAAAAAAGTGGTATATTTGTCAATATGAGAATACAAACCCCCCGTAAGAGAGGTATATTTGTCAATATGAGAATACAAACCCCCGTAAGAGAGGTATATTTGTCAATATCAGAAAACATCCCCGTGAGAGGGATATAGCTTGCAACATGAGAAAACAAACCTAGAAAGTGGTATATTTGTCAATATTAGAAAACAACCCCGTAAGAGGGGTATATCAAAACAATCCCAAAAAAGTAGTATTTTTGTCAATATGAGAAAATAACCCCGTAAGAGGGGTATATCTTTCAAAATAAGAAAACAACCCCAAAAAAGTGGTTTATTTATTAATATAATGAAATAACTCCGTAAGAGGGGTATATTTATCAATATGAGAAAAAACCCTGTAAGAGGGGTATATTTCTCAATATTAGAAAATAACCCCGTAAGAGGGGTATATTTATCAATATTAGAAAAGAACCTCGTATGAGAGATATATCTTTCAACATGAGAAAACAACCCCAAAAAAGGGGTATATTTGTCAATATGAGAAAACAACCCCGTAAGAGGGGTATATCTTTCAAAATGAGAAAATAACCCCAAAAAAGTGGTTTATTTGTCAATATGAGAAAACAACTCCGTAAGAGGGGTATATTTATCAATTTCAAAAATCAACCCCGTAAGCGGGGTATATTTATCAATATTAGAAAATAACCCTGTAAGAGGGGTATATTTTTTAATTTTGTAGAACAACCCCGTAAGAGCGGTATATTTGTCAATATTACAAAACCACCCTGTATGAGAGATATATCTTTCAACATGAGAAAACAACTCCAAAAAAGTGGTATATTTGTCAATATAAGAAGATAACCACGTAAGAAAGGTATATTTGTCAATATTAGAAAACAACCCCGTAAGAGGGATATATCTTTCAACATGAGAAAACAAACCTAGAAAAGTGGTATATTGTATAATATGAGAAAACAACCCCGTAAGAGTGATATATCTTTCAACATGAGAAAAGAACCCCAAAAAGTGGTATATTTGTCAATATGAAAAACAACTCTGTAGGAGGGATATATTTGTCAAAATTAGAAACAACCCCGTAAGAGGAGTATATTCATTAATATTGGAAAACAACCCTGTAAAGGGGTTTATTTGTCAATATTTGAAAATAACCCCACAATAGGGGTATATCTTTCAACATGAGAAGACAACCCCAAAAAAGTGGTATATTTGTCAATATGACAAAACAACCCCGTAAGAGGGGTATATTTGTCAATACTAGAAATCAACCCCGTAATAGGGATATATCTTTCAACATGAGAAAACAACCCCAGAAAAGTGGTATACTGTTTAATATGACAGAAAACAACCATGTACAGGGGAAGATTTGTCAATATCAGAAAACAACTTCGTAAGAGGTATCTTTCAACATGAAAAAACAACCCCAAAAAAGTAGTATATTTGTCAATATGAGAGAACAACCCCGTAAGAGGGGTATATTTATAAATATTAGAAAAAAAACCTAGAAAGAGGGGTATATTTGTTAATATTAGAAAAAAACCCTGTAAGTGGGGTATATCTTTCAAAATGACAAAACAACCTCAAAAAAGTGGTTTATTTGTCAATATGAAAAAACAACCCCGTAAGAGGGGTATATTTGTCAATATGAGAAAACAACCCCGTAAGGGCGGTATAGTTGTCAATATCAGAAAACAACCCCGTAAGAGGGGTATATTTGTTAATTCTAGAAAATAACCCCGTAAGGGAGTTATATTTGTCAACATTAGAAAACAACCACGTAAGAAGGGTATATCTTTCAACATGAGAAAACTACCCCATAAAAGTGGTATATTTGTCAATATGAGAAGACAACCCCGTAAGAGGAGTATATTTGTCAATATTAGAAACAACCCCGTAAGAGGGATATATCTTTCAACATGAGAAAACAACCCTAGAAAAGTGGTATAGTGTTTAATAAGAGAAAACAACCCCGTAAGAGGGGTATATTTGTCAATATAAAAACAACCCCGTAAGAGGGGTATATCTTTCAACATGAGAAAACAACCCAAAAAAGTAGTATAAATATGAGAAAACAACCTCGTAAGAGAGGTATATTTATAAATATTAGAAAATAACCCTGAAAAGGGGTATATTTGTCAATATTAAAAAACAACCCCATAAGAGGGGTATATCTCTCGAAATGGGAGAACAACCCCAAAAAAGTGGTATCTTTGTCAATACAAGAAACCAACCCCGTAAGAGGGGTGTATTTGTCAATATGAGAAAACAACCCCGTAAGAGGGGTATATCTTTCAAAATGAGAAAACAACCCTGTAAGAGGGCTATATTTGTCAATATTAGAAAATAATCCTGTAGGAGGGGTATATCTTTCAACTTGAGAAAACAACCCCAAAAAAGTGGTATATTTGTCAATATGAGAATACAACCCCGTAAGATAGGTATATTTGTCAATATTAGAAAACATCCCCGTAAGAGGGATATATCTTGCAACATGAGAAAAGAAACCCAGAAAAGTAGTATATTTCTCAATATTAGAAAACAACCCCATAAGAGGGGTATATCAAAACAATCCAAAAAAAAAAGTAGTATTTTTGCTAATATGAGAAAATAATCCCGTAAGAGGGGTATATCTTTCAAAATGAGAAAACAACCCCAAAAAAGTGGTTTATTTGTCAATATCAGAAAACAACTCCGTAAGAGGGGTATATTTATCAATATGAGAAAACAACCCCGTAAGAGGGGTATATTTCTCAATATTTGAGAACAACCCCGTAAGAGGGGTATATTTGTTAATATTAGAAAAAACCCTGTATGAGAGATATATCTTTCAACAAGAGAAAACAACCCCAGAAAAGTGGTATATTTGTCAATATGAGAAGACAACCTCGTAAGAAGGGTGTATTTGTAAATATTAGAAAACTACCCTAAAAAAGTAGTTTATTTGTCAATATGAGAAAACAATTCCGTAAGAGGGGTATATTTATCAATATGAGAAATCAACCTCGTAAGAGGGGTATATTTGTCAATATTAGAAAACAACCCTGTAGCAGGGGTATATCTTTCAGCTTGAGAAAACAACCCCAAAAAAGTGGTATATTTGTCAATATGAGAATACAACCCCGTAAGATAGGTATATTTGTCAATATTAGAAAACATCCCCGTAAGAGGGATATATCTTGCAACATGAGAAAAGAAACCCAGAAAAGTAGTATATTTGTCAATATTAGAAAACAACCCCATAAGAGGGGTATATCAAAACAATCCAAAAAAAAAGTAGTATTTTTGTTAATATGAGAAAATAATCCCGTAAGAGGGGTATATCTTTCAAAATGAGAAAACAACCCCAAAAAAGTGGTTTATTTGTCAATATGAGAAAACAACTCCGTAAGAGGGGTATATTTATCAATATGAGAAAACAACCCCGTAAGAGGGGTATATTTCTCAATATTTGAGAACAACCCCGTAAGAGGGTATATTTGATAATTTTATAAAGCAACCCCGTAAGAGGGGTATATTTGTCAATATCAGGAAAAAACCCCGTATGAGAGATATATCTTTCAACATGAGAAAACAATCCCAGAAAAGTGGTATATTTATCAATATGAGAAGACAACCTCGTAAGAAGGGTGTATTTGTCAATATTAGAAAACTACCCTAAAAAAGTAGTTTATTTGTCAATATGAGAAAACAACTCCGTAAGAGGGGTATATTTATCAATATGAGAAATCAACCCCGTAAGAGGGGTATATCTGTCAATATTAGAAAACAACCCCGTAAGAGGGGTATATTTGTCAATATTAGGAAACAACCCCGTATAAGAGATATATCTTTCAACATGACAAAACACCCCGAGAAAAGTGGTATATCTTTCAACATGAGAAAACAACCCCAAAAAAGTATTATATTTGTCAATATGAGAAAACAACCCCGTAAGAGGGGTATATTTGTGAATATGAGAAAACAGCCCCGTAAGAGGGGTATATTTGTCAATATTAGAAAATAACCCCGTAAGAGGGGAATATCTTTAAAACATGACAAAACAACCCCAAAAAAGTGGTATATTTTTTAATATGAGAAAAGAAACCCGTAAAAGTGTCATATTTATCATTATTTGAAAACAACCCTGTAAGAGGCGTATATTTGTCAATATTAGAAAACAATCCCGTAAGAGGGATATAATTGTCCATATGAGAAAATAACCCTGTAAGGGTGATATATTTGTCAGAATGAGAAAAACAAACCCGTGAGAGGGTTATATTTTTCAATATTAGAAAAAACCATGTAAGAGGGATATATCTTTCAACATGATAAAATAACCCCAAAAAGTGGTATATTTGTCAATATGTGAAAACAACCACGTAAGAGGGGCATATTTGTCAATATCAGAAAATAACCCCTCTTATCTTTCGTTATCAGAAAAGAACCCCAAAAAAGTGGTATATTTGTCAATATGAGAAAACAACCCCGTAAGAGGGTTACAATTTGTCTGTATTAGAAAACAACCCCGTTAGAGGGGTATATTTGTCAATATTAGACAACAACCCCGTAAGAGGGGTATATTTGTCAATATTTGAAAATAACCCCGTAAGAGGGGTATAGCTTTCAAAATGAGTAAACAACCCCAAAACAGTGGTATATTATTCAATATGAGAAAACAATCCCGTAAGAGGGGTATATTTGTAAATATTAGAAAACAACCTCGTAAGAAAACAACCCCGTAAAAACAACCCAAGAGAGGTGTATGACTTTCAACATGAGAAAACAACCCCAAAGAAGTGGTATATTTGTCAATATGAGAAAACAACCCCGCAAGAAGGGCATATTTGTCAATATTAAAAAATAACCCCGTAAGAAGCATATATTTTCAAATAGTAGAAAATAACCCCGTATGAGGGGTATATCTTTCAACATGACAAAACAACCAAAAAAAGTGGTATATTTTTTAATATGAGAAAAAAAACCCTGTAAGAGACGTATATTTGTCAATATTAGAAAACAACCCCGTAAGAGGGATATATTTGTCCATATGAGAAAATAACCCTGTAACGGTGATATATTTGTCAATATGAGAAAAACAACCCCGTAAGAGGGTTCTATTTTTCAATATTAGAAAATAACCCCGTAGGAGGGGTATATTTGTCAATATCAGAGAACAACCCTCGTAAGAGGGGTATATCTTTCAACATGAGAAAATAACCCAAAAAAAAGTGGTATATTTGCCAATATGAGAAGGCAACCCTGTAAGAAGGGTATATTTGTCAATATTAGAAAACAACCCCTTAAGAGGGATATATCTTTCAACATGAGAAAACAAACCCAGAAAAGTGGTATATTGTTTAATATGAGAAAACAACCCCGTAAGAGGGTTATATTTTTCAATATTAGATAAAACAACCCTAAAAAAGTGGTATATTTGTCAATTTGAGAAAACAACACCGTTAGAGGGGTATATTTATCAACATTAGAAAACAACCCTATAAAAGTGGTCTATTTGTCAACATGAGAAAACAACCCCATAAGAAGGGTATATGTTTCAAAATAAGAAAAAAAACCCAAAAAAGAGCTATATCTTTGACAATGTGAAAACAATCCCAAAAAAGTCGTATATCTTTAAATATGAGAAAACAGCCCCGTAAGAGGGGTATGTTTGTCAATATTAGAAAACAACCCTGTAAGAGGGTAACATCTTTCAAAATGAGAAAACAACCCCAAAAAAGTGGTATATAGTTGTCAATTTGAGAAAACAACCCGTTAGTGGGGTATATTTATCAATATTAGAAAACAATCCCGTAAGAGGAGTATAGTTTTCAACATGAGAAAACAACTCCAAAAAAGTGGTCTATTTGTCAACATGAGAAAGCAATCCCGTTAGAAGGGTATATTTGTCAACATGAGAAAACAACCCTAAAAAAGTGGTATATTTGTCAATTTGAGAAAACAACCCCGTTAGAGGGGTATATTCATCAATATTAGAAAACAATCTCGTAAGAGGGGTATATCTTTCAACATGAGAAAACAACCCTAAAAAAAGTGGTCTATTTGTCAACACGAGAAAACAACCCCATAAGAGGGGTAATATCTTTCAAAATAAGCAAAACAACCCCAAAAAGTGTTGAATCATTCACAATGAGAAAACAACCCCAAAAAAATTGGTATATTTGTCAATTTGACAAAACAACCCCCGTAAGAGGGGTATATTTGTCAAGATGAGAAAACAACTCTAAAAAGGTGGTCTATTTGTCAATAGGAGAAAACAACCCCGTAAGAGGGGTATATTTGTCAACATGAGAAAACAACTCTAAAAATATGGTATATTTGTAAATTTTAGAAAACAACCCCGTAAGAGGGGTATATCTTTCAACATGAGCATACAACCCCAAAAAAGTGGTATATTTGTCAATATTAGAAACTAACCCCGAAAAACGGTTATATCTTTTCACATGAGAAAACAACTCTAAAAAAGTGGTATATTTGTCAACATGAGAAACCAACCCCGTAAGAGGGATGCATTTGTCGACATGTGAAAACAATCCCAAAAAAGTGGTATATTTGTTAATTTGAGAAAACAACCCCGTTAGAGGGGTATATTTATCAATATTAGAAAACAACCCCGTAAGTGGGGTATATCTTTCAACATGAGAAAACAACCATAAAAAGTGGTCTATTTGCCAACATGAGAAAACAACCCCATCAGAGGGGTAATATCTTTCAAGATAAGAAAACAACCCCAAAAAAGTGTTGTATCATTCATAATGACAAAACAACCCCAAAAAATTGGTATATTTGTCAATTTGACAAAACAACCCTATAAGAGAGGTATGTTTGTCGATATTAGAAAACAACCCCCGTAAGAGGGGTATATTTGTCAAGATGAGAAAACAACTCCAGAAAAGTAGTCTATTTGTCAATAGGAGAAAACAACCCCGTAAGAGGGGTATATTTGTCAACTTGAGAAAACAACCCTAGAAGAGTAGTATATTTGTAAATTTTAGAAAACAACCCCGTAAGAGGGGTATATCTTTCAACATGAGCAAACAACCCCAAAAAAGTGGTATATTTGTCAATATTAGAAACTAACCCTGAAAAAGGGGTATATCTTTTGACATGAGAAAACAACTACAAAATAGTGGTATATTTGTCAATTTGAGAAAACAACCCCGTTAGAGGGGTATATTTATCAATATTAGAAAATAACCCCGTAAGTGGGGTATATCTTTCAACATGAGAAAACAATCATAAAAAGTGGTCTATTTGCCAACGTGAGAAAACAACCCCATAAGAGGGGTAATATCTTTCAAAATAAGAAAACAACCCTAAAAAAGTGGTGTATCATTCACAATGAGAAAACAAGCCCAAAAAATTGGTATATTTGTCAATTTGACAAAACAACCCCGTAAGAGATGTATATTTGTCAATATTAGAAAACAACCCCCGTAAGAGGGGTATATTTGTCAAGATGAGAAAACAACTCCAAAAAAGTGGTCTATTTGTCAACATGAGAAAACGACCTCGTAAGAGGGGTATATCTTTCAACATGAGAAAACAACCCCAAAAAGGTTGTCTATTTATCAACATGAGAAAACAACCCCGTAAGAAGGGTATATCTTTCAAAGTAAGGAAACAACCCCAAAAAAGTGGTATATTTTTCAATATGAGAAAACATCCCCTTAAGAGAATATTAGAAAACAAACCCGTAACAGGGGTATATTTGTCAACATGAGAAAACAACCCCTACAAAGTGGTATATTTGTCAACAGGATGGTATATTTGTCAACAGGATAAAACAACCCCGTAAGAGGGGTATATTTGATAACATGAGAAAGCAACCCCAAACAAGTGGTATATTTGTCAATTTGAGAAAACAACACCGTAAGAGGGGTATATTTGTCAATATTGGAAGACAACCCCATGAGAGGGGTATATTTATCAATATTGGAAGACAACCTCGTAAGAGGGATATATCTTTCAACATGAGAAAACAACCCCAAAAAAGTGGTATATCTTTCAAAATGAGAAAACAACCCCCAAAAAGTGGCATATTTATCAATTTGAGAAAACAACCCCGTAAGAGGGGTATATTTGTCAATATTAGAAAACAACCCCGTAAAAGAGGTATATTTGTCAATATTGGAAGACGACCCCGTAAGCGGGGTATATCTTTCAACATGAGAAAACAATCCTAAAAAAGGGGTATATCTTTCAAAATAAGAAAACAACCCCAAAAAAGTGGTATATTTGTCAAATTGAGAGAACAACCCCGTAAGAGAGGTATATTTTTCAATATTAGAAAACAACCCCGTAAGAGGGGTATATGTGTTAATATGAGAGAATAACCCTAGAAAAGGGGTATATTTTCAATACTAGAAAACAACCCCGAAAGAAGGTTATATTTGTCAATATTAGAAAGCAACCCCGTAAGAGGCGTATATTTTTAAATATTGGAGAATAACCCCGTAAGAGGGGTATATCTTTCAACATGACAAAACAACCGTAAAAAAGTGGTATATTTTTTAATATGAGAAAAGAACCTCGTAAAAAGTGTCATATTTGTCAATATTTGAAATAAACTTGTAAGAGGCATATATTTATCAATATTAGAAAACAACCCCGTAAGAGGGGTATAATTGTCCATATGAGAAAATAACCCCGTAAGGGTGATATATTTGTCAATATGAGAAAGACAACCCTGTAAGAGGGTTATATTTTTCAATATTAGAAAAAACTATGTAAGAGGGATAAATCTTTCAACATGAGAAAACAACCTTAAAAAAGTGGTATATTTGTCAATTTGAGAAAACAACCCCGTTAGAGGGGTATATTTACCAATATTAGAAAACAACCCCGTAATAGGGGTATTTCTTTCAACAAGAGGAAACAACCCTAAAAAAGTGGTCTATATGTCAACATGAGAAAACAACCCCATAAGAGGGGTATATCTTTCAAAATAAGACTTTCACAATGAGAAAACAACCCCAAAAAAGTGGTATATCTTTAAATATGAGAAAACAACCCCGTAAGAGGGGTATGTTTGTCAATATTAGAAAACAACCCTGTCAGAGAGTAATATCTTTCAAAATGAGAAAACAACCCTAAAAAAGTGGTATAGTTGTCAATTTGAGAAAACAACCCGTAAGTGGGGTATATGTGTCAATATTAGAAAATAATCCCATAAGAGGAGTATATTTTTCAACATGAGAAAACAACTCCAAAAAAGTGGTCTATTTGTCAACATGAGAAAACAATCCCGCAAGAGGGGTATATTTGTCAACATGAGAAAACAACACTAAAAAAGTGGTATATTTGTCAATTTGAGAAAAAAACCCCGTTAGAGGGGTATATTTATCAATATTAGAAAACAACCCTGTAAGAGAGGTATATCTTTCAACATGAGAAAACAACCCTAAAAAAGTGGTCCATTTGTCAACATGGGAGAACAACCCCATAAGAGGGGTATATCTTTCAAAATAAGAAAACAACCCCAAAATAGTGCTGTATCATTCACAATGAGAAAACAACCCTAAAAAAGTGGTATATTTGTCAATTTGACAAAACAACCCCATAAGAGAGGTATATTTGTCAATATCAGAAAACAACCCCCGTAAGAGGGGTATATTTGTCAAGATGAGAAAACAACTCCAAAAAACTAGACTAGTTTTCAACAGGAGAAAACAACCCCGTAACAGGGGTACATTTGTCAACACGAGAAAACAACCCTAAAAAAGTGGTATATTTGACAATTTTAGAAAACCACCCCGTAAGAGGGGTATATCTTTCAACATGAGAAAACAACCCCAAAAAAGTGGTCTATTTGTCAACATGAGAAAATAACCCCGCAAGAGGGGTATCTCTTTCAAAATAAGAAAACAACCCCAAAAAAGTGGTGTATTTTTCAATATGAGAAAAAATCCCCTTAAGAGAATAATAGAATACAACCCCGTAAGAGGGGTATATTTGTCAACATTAGAAAACAACACCTACAAAGTGGTACATTTGTCAACAGGATGGTATATTTGTCAACAGGATAAAACAACCCCGTAAGAGGGGTATATTTGTCAACATGAGAAAGCAACCCAAACAAGTGGTATATTTGTCAATTTTAGAAAACAACACCGTAAGAGGGGTATATTTGTCAATATTGGAAAACCCCGTAAGAGGGGTATATTTATCAATATTGGAAGACAACCCCGTGAGAGGGGTATATCTTTCAACATGAGAAAACAATCCCAAAAAAGTGGTATATTGGTAAATATGAGAAAACAACCCCATAAGAGGGGAATATCTTTCAACATGAGAAAACGACCACAAAAAAGTGGTATATCTTTCAAAATGAGAAAACAACCCCCAAAAAGTGGCATATTTATCAATTTGAGAAAACAACTCCGTAACAGCGATATATTTGTCAATATTAGAAAACAACACCGTAAAAGAGGTATATTTATCAATATTGGAAGACGACCCCGTAAGCAGGGTATATCTTTCAACATGGGAAAACAACCCTAAAAATGTGGTATATCTTTCAAAATAAGAAGACAACCCCAAAAAAGTGGTATATTTGTCAATTTGAGAAAACAACCCCGTAAGAGGGGTATATTTATCAATATTAGAAAACAGCCTCGTAATTCTCAACCTCGTAAGAGGGGTATATTTATCAATATTAGAAAACAACCTCGTAAGAGCGGTATATGTGTTAATATGAGAGAATAACCCTAGAAAAGGGGTATATTTTCAATACTAGAAAATAACCTCGTAAGAGGGTTATATTTGTCAATATTAGAAAACAACCCCGTAAGAGAGGTATATTTGTCAATATTGGAAGACGACCCCGTAAGCGGGGTATATCTTTCAACATGAGAAAACAACCCTAAAAAAGTGGTATATCTTTCAAAATAAGAAAACAACCCCAAAAAAGTGGTACATTTGTCAATTTGCGAAAATAACCCCGTAAGAGGGGTACATTTATCAATATTAGAAAACAATAACGTAAGAGGGGTATATCTTTCAACATGTGAAAACAACCCCAAAAAAGTGATATATTTGTCAACATGATAAAACAACCCCGTAAGAGGGGTATATCTTCTAACATGAGAAAACATCCCTAAAAAAGTGGTATATTTGTCAAGACGAGAGAACAACCTCGTAAGAGGGGTATATTTTTCAATATTATAAAATAACCCCATAAGAGGGATATATCTTTCAAAATGTGAAAACAACCCCAAAAAAGTGGGATATTTTTCAATTTGAGAAAACAACCTCGTAAAAGGGGTATATTTGTCAATATTATAAAATAACTCCGTCAGAGGGGTATATCTTTCAAAATGTGAAAACAACCCCCAAAGAAGTGGTATATTTGTCAATTTGAGAAAACAACCCTGTAAGAGGGGTATATTTATCAATATGAAAAAACAACCATGTAAGAAGGGTATATTTGTCAATATTAGAAAACAACGCCGTAAGAGGGGTATATCTTTCAAAATGAAAAAACAACCCCAAAAAAGGGGTATATGTGTCAATTTTAGAAAACAACCCCGTAAGAGTGGTATATTCGTCAATATTAGAAAACAACCACGAAGAGAGGTATATCTTTCAAAATGAGAAAACAACCCAAAAAAGTGGTATTTTTAAATATGAGAAAAAAATCCCGTAAGAGGGGTATATTTGACAATATTAGAAAACAACCCCGTAAGAGGGGTGTGTTTGTCAATATTAGAAAACAACCCCGTAAGAGGGGTATTTTTTTCAACATAAGAAAACAACCCCGTAAGAGGGGTATATTTGTCAATATTAGAAAAAAACCTCGTAAGAGTGGTGTGTTTGTCAATATTAGAAAACAACCCCGTAAGAGGGGTATATTTTTCAACATGAGAAAACAACCCCGTAAGAGGGGTATATTTGTCAACATGAGAACATAACCCCAAAAAAGTGGTATATTTGTCAACATGAGAAAACAACCCCGTAAGAGGGGTATATTTGTCAATATTAGAAAAAACCCGTAAGAGGAGTATATTTTGTCAACATGAGAACAACACCCCAAGAAAGTGGTATATTTGTCAACATGAGAAAACAACCCCGTAAGAGGGGAATATTTGTCAATATTAAAAAACAACCCTGTAAGACGAGTATATCTTTCGAAATGAGAAAACAACCCCAAAAAAGTGGTGTATTTATCAATTTGAGAAAACAACCACGTAAGAAGGGTATATTTGTCAATATTAGAAAATAATCCCAAAAGAGAGGTATATTTCCCAACATGAGAAAACAACCCCAAAAAAGTGGTATATTTTTCAATTTGAAAAAACAACCTCATATAAGGGGTATATTTGTCAATATTATAAAATAACTTCGTTAGAGGGGTATATCTTTCAAAATGTGAAAATAACCCCCAAAGAAGTGGTATATTTGTCAATTTGAGAAAACAACCCCGTAAGAGGGGTATATTTGTCAATATTAAAAAATAACCATCTAAGAGGGGTATATTTGTCAATATTAGAAAACAACGCCGTAAGAGGGGTATATCTTTCAAAATGGAAAAACAGCCCCAAAAAAGGGGTATATGTGTCAATTTTAGAAAATAATCCCGTAAGAGGGGTATATTCCTCAATATTAGAAAACAACCACGGAGAGGGGTATATCTTTCAAAATGAGAAAATATCCCCAAAAAAGTGGTATTTTTAAATATGAGAAAAAAATCCCGTAAGAGGGGTATATTTGACAATATTAGAAAACAACCCCGAAAGAGGGGTGTGTTTGTCAAATTAGAAAACAACCCCGTAAAGAGGGGTATATTTTTCAACATAAGAAAACAACCCCGCACGAGGGGTATATTTGTCAATATTAGAAAAAAAACCCCGAAAGAGAGGTGTGTTTGTCAATATTAGAAAACAACCCCGTAAGAGGGGTACATTTTTCAACATGAGAAAATAACCCCGTAAGAGGGGTATATTTGTCAACATGAGAATATAACCCCGAAAAAGTGGTATATTTGTCAACATGAGAAAACAACCCAGTAAGAGGGGTATATTTTTCAATATTAGAAAAAACCCGTAAGAGGGGTATATTTGTCAACATGAGAGCAACACCCTATGAAAGTGGTATATTTGTCAACATGAGAAAATAACCCGCAAGAGGGGTATATTTGTTAACATGAGAAAACACCCCCGTAAGAGGGGAATATTTGTCAATATTAAAAAACAACCCTGTAAGACGAGTATATCTTTCGAAATGAGAAAACAACCCCAAAAAAGTGGTGTATTTATCAATTTGAGAAAACAACCACGTAAGAAGGGTATATTTGTCAATATTAGAAAATAATCCCGTAAGAGAGGTATATTTTCCAACATGAGAAAACAACCCCAAAAAAGTGGTATATTTATCAATTTAAGTAAACAACCACATAAGAGGGGTATATTTGTCAATATTAGAAAACAACCCTGTGGGAGGGGTATATCTTTCAACAAGAGAAAACAACCCCAAAAAAGTGATTTATTCGTCAACATGAGATAACTACCCGTGTAAGATGGGTATATCTTCTAACATGACAAGACAACCCCAAAAAAGTGGTATATTTGTCAATATGAGAAAACAACCCCGTAAGAGGGGTATATTTGTCAATATTAGAAAACAACCTCGAATGCGGGGTATGTCTTTCAAAATGATAAAACAACCCCAAGAAAGGGATATATTTGTCAATTTGAGAAAACAACCCCGTAAGAGTAGTATATTTGTCAATATTAAAAAACAATGCGTTAGAGGGGTATATCTTTCAACATGAGAAGACAACCCCAAAAAAGTGGTATATTTGTTAATTTGAGAAAACAACCACGTAAGAGAGGTATATTTGTCAATATGAGAAAACAACTAGTAAGAGGGGTATATTTGTCAATATTAGAAATCAACCCTGTAAGAGGGGTATATTTGTCAATACTAGAAAACAACCCTGTAAGAGGGGTATATCTTTCACATGAGAAGACAACCCCAAAAAAGTGGTATATTTGTCAATTTGAAAAACAACCACATAAGAGAGGTATATTTGTCAATATGAGAAAACAACCAGTAAGAGGGGTATATTTGTCAATATTTGAAATCAACCTCGTAAGAGGGGTATATTTGTCAATACTAGAAAACAACCCTGTAAGGTGGTATATCTTTCAAAATGAAAAAATAATCCCAAAAAAGGGTATATTTGTCAATATGAGAAAACAACCCCGTAAGAGTGCTATATTTGTCAATATGCGAAAATAATCTTGTAAGAGGGCTATATTTATCAATATTAGAGAACAACCCCGAGGGAGCGGTATATTTGTCAATATTAGAAAATAAACCCGTAAGAGGGGTATATCTTTCAAAATGCGAAAATAACCACAAAAAGTGTTTTATTTATTAATATGAGAAAACAACCCTATAAGAGGGGTATGTTTGTCAATACTAGAAACCAACTCCGTAAGAACGGTGTATGTTTCAACATGAATAAACAACACCGTAACAGGGGTATATTTGTCGATATGAGAGAACAATCCCGTAAGAGGGGTATATTTGTCAATATTACAAAACAACTTCGTAAGAGGGGTATATCTTTCAACATGAGAAAACAAGCCCAAAAAAGTGTTATATTTATCAATATGAGAAAACAACCCCGTAAGAGAGGTATATTTGTCAATATGAGAAAAAAACCTCCTAAGAGGCGTACATTTGTCAATATTAGAAAACAACCTCGCAAGAGGGCTATATCTTTAAACATGAGAAAACAACCCCAAAAAAGTGGTATATCTTTCAAAATATGAAAACAAACCCAAAAAAGTAGTATATTTGTCAATCAAAAACCAACCCCATAAGTGTGGTATATTCGTAAGAGGGGTATATTTATCAATATAGAAGACATTCCCGTAAGAGGGGTCAATCTTTTAAAATGAGAAAACAACCCTAAAAAAGTGGTATATTTGTCAATTTGAGAAAACAACCCATAGGGAGAATTATATTTGTCAATATGTGAAAACAACACGTAAGATGGGTATATTTGTCAATATTAGAAATCAACCCCGTAAGAGGGGCATATTTTTTAATATTAGAAAACAACCATGTAAGAGTGGTATATCTTTCAAAATGAAAAAAAAAAACCCAAAAAAGGGGGTATATTTGTCAATATGAGAAAACAATCCCGTAAGAGGTGTATATTTTTCAATATCACAAAACAACCCCGAAAGAGGGGTATAGGTGTCAATATTAGAAAACTATCCTGCAAGAGGGGTATATCTTACAAAATGAGAAAACAACCCCAAAAAAGTGTTATATTTGTCAATTTGAGAGAACAACTCCATAAGAGGGGTGTATTTGTCAAAACTAGAAATCAACCCCGTAAGAAGGGCATATCTTTCAACATGAGAAATCAACCCCGTAACAGGGGTATATTTGCCAATATGAGAAAGCAACCTCATAAGAGGGGTATATTTGTCAATAATGGAAACCAACCCAGTAAGAGGGGTATATCTTTCAAAATGAGAAAACAAGCCCAAAATAGTGATATGTTTGTCAATATGAGAAAACAACCACGTAAGAACAATATATTTGTCAATATTACAAAACAACCGCATAAGAGGGGTATATTTGTCAATATGAGAAAATAATCTCGTAATAGGGGTATATTTTTCAATTTTACAAAATAACCCCGTAAGAGGGGTATAGTTGTGAATATTAGAAAACAACCCCGAAAAGGGGTATATCTTTCAAAATGAAAAAACAACCCCAAAAAAGTGGTATTCTTTTTAATATGAGAAAAAAATCTCGTAAGAGGGGTATATTTGTCAATATTAGAAAACAACCCCGCAAGAGGGGTATGTTTGTCAATATTAAAACACAACCCTATAAGAGAGGTATTGTTCAACATAAGAAAACAACCCAAAAAAAAGTGATTTATTTGTCAATATGAGCTAACAACCTTGTGAGAGGTACATTTGTAATTATTAGAAAATAACCCCGTAAGAGGGGTATATTTGTCAATATTAGAAAACAACCCCGTAAGAGGGGAATATCTTTTAACATGACAAGACAACCCCAAAAAAGTGGTATATTTATCAATATGAGAAAACAACCCCGTAGGAGGGGTGTATTTGTCAATATTAGAAAACAACTCCGTAAGTGGGGTATGTCTTTCAAAATGATAAAACAACCCCAAAATAGTGGTATATTTGTCAATTTGATAAAACAACCCCGTAAGGGTGGTATATTGGTCAATATGAGAAAACAACCCATAAAAGGGGTATATTAGTCAATATTAGAAATCAACGCCATAAGAGGGGTATATTTGTTAGTATTAGAAAACAACCCTATAAGAGGGGTATATCTTTCAGAATGAAAAAACAACCCCAAGAAAGGGGTGTATTTTTCAATATGAGAAAACTACCCCATAAGAGGGGTATAATTTTTAATATGAGACAACCCCGAAACAGGGGTATATTTGTCAATATTAGTAAACAACCCCGTAACAGGGGTATATCTTTCAAAATAAGAAAACAACCCCAAAAAGGTATTATATTTGTCAATTTAAGAAAACAACCCCATAAGCGGGGTATATTTGTCAATACTGGAAAACAACCCCGTAAGAAGGGTATATCTTTCCTTATGAGAAAACAACCCTGTAACAGGGGTATATTTACCAATATGAGAAAAAAAGCCCAAAAAAGTGGTATATTTGTCAATATGAGAAAACCACCACGTAAGAGCGGTATATTTGTCAATATTAGAAAACAACCCTGTAAGAGGGGTATATTTGACAATATGAGAAAATAACCCCATAAGAGGGGAATATTTTTCAATTTTAGAAAACAACCCCGTAAGTGGGGTATATTTGTCAATATTAGAAAACAACCCTGAAGAGTGGTATATCTTTCAAAATGAAAAAACTACCCCAGATAAGTGGTATTTCTTTTAATATGAGAAGACAATCCCGTAAGTAGGGTATATTTGTCAATATTCGAAAACAACCCCGTAAAAGGGCTGTATTTGTCAAAATTAGAAAACAACCCCGTAAGAGGGGTATATTTTTCAACATGAGAAAACAAACCCAAAAAAGTGGTATATCTTTCAAAATAACAAAACAACTCAAAAAAAGTGGTATATTTGTCAATATGAGAAAACAACCCCATATGAAGGGTATATTTGTCAATATTAGAAACAAAACCCCGTAAGAGGGGTATATTTGTCAACATGGGAAAATAATCCCAAAATAGTAGTATATATGTCAACATGAGGAAACAACACCGTAAGAGGGCTATATTTGTCAATATTAGACAACAAACCCCGTAAGAGTAGTATATCTTTCAACATGAGAAAACAACCCCAAGAAAGTGGTAAATTTGTCAACATGAGAAAATAACCCCGTAAGAGGGGTATATTGGTCAACATGAGAAAACAATCCCAAAGAAGTGGTATATTTGTCAATATGAGAAAACAACCCCGTAAGAAGGGTATATTTGTCAAAATTGGAAAAAAAACCCTGTAAGAGGGGTATATTTGTCAACATGAGAAAACAACCCCAAAAAAGTGATATATTAGTCAACATGAGAAAACAACCCTCTAAGAGAGGTATATTTGTCAATATAAGAAAAAAAACCTCGTAAGAGGGGTATATTTGTCAATATTAGAAATAACCCCGTAAGAGGGGTACATTTGTCGATATTAGGAAACAACTCCGTAAGAGGGGTATATCTTTGAACTTGAGAAAACAACCCCAAAAAAGTGGTATATCTTTCAAAATAAGAAAACAACCCCAAAAAAGTAGTATATTTTTCAACATGACAAAATAACCCCAAAAAAGTGAAATATTTGTCAATTTGAGAAAGCAACCCCGTAAGAGGGGTATTTTGGTCAACATGAGAAAACTGCTCCAAAGAAGTGGTATATTTGTCAATTTGACGAAACAACCCGTTAAGAGGGGTATATTTGTTAATATTAGAAAACAACCTCGAAAGAGGGGTGTATTTGTCAATATGAGAAAACAACACCAAAAAAGTGGTATATTTGTCAACATGACAAACTAACCCCGTAAGTGGGGTATATTTGTCAACATGTGAAAACAACCCCAAGAAAATATTTGAAAATATGAGAAAACAACCACGTAAAAGGGGTATATCCTTCAACATGAGAAAACGACCAAGTAAGAGTGGTAAGTTTGGGAATATGAGAAAACAACCCCAAAACAGTGGTATATTTGTCAATAAGAGAAAATAACCCCGTAAGAGGGGTATATTTGTCAGTATTAGAAAACAACCCCGTAAGAGGGATATATTTGTCAACATGAGAAAACAACTTAAGAGGGGGATATCTGTCAACATGAGAAAACAAACCCAAAAAAGTAGTATATTTGTCAATATGAGAACACAACCCGTTATGAGGGGTATATTTGTCAATATTTGAGAACAACCCCGTAAGAGGGGTATATCTTTCAACATGAGAAAACAATCCCAAAAAGGGGTATATTTGTCAACATGAGAAAACAACCCTGTAAGAGGGGTATATTGGGCAACATGAGAAAACAACCCCAAAAAAGTGGTATATTTGTCAATTTGAGAAAACAACCCATTAAAAGGGGTATATTTGTCAATATTAGAAAACAACCCCTTAAAAGGGGTATACCTTTCAACATGAGAAAACAACCCTAAAAAAGTGGTCTATTTGTCTACATGAGAAAACAACCCCGTAAGAGGGGCAGGTTGGTCAACATGAGAAAACAACCCCGAAAAAGAGGTATATTTGTCAATTTAAGAAGACAACCCCGTGAGAGGGCTATATTTGTAAATATTAGAGAACAACCCCGTAAGAGGGCTATATCTTTCAACATGAGAAAACAACCCCGAAAGAGGGGTATGTTTGTCAACATGAGAAAACTACCCTAAAAAAGTGTTATATTTGTCAATTTGAGAAAACAACCCATTAAGAGGGGTATATTTGTCAATATTATAAATCAACCCATTAAGAGGGGTATACCTTTCAATATGAGAAAACAACCCCGAAGGAGGGTATATTTGTCAACAAGAGAAAAGAACACCAAAAATGTGGTATATCTATCAACATGAGAAACCAACCCTGTAAAAGGGGTATATTTGTCAACCTGTGAAAACAACACCAAAAAAGTGGTATATTTGTCAATTTGAAAAAATAACCCCATAAGAGGGCTATATTTGTCAATATTAGAAAACAACCCCTAAGAGGGGTATAACTTTCAAAATGAGAAAACAACCCCAAAAAAGTTGTTTATTTGTCAACATGAGAAAACAACCCCGTAAGAGAGGTATATTTGTCAATATGACAAAAAAAACCTCATAAGAGGGGAATATTTGTCAATATTAGAAAACAACGCCGTAAGAGGGGTATATCTTTTAAACATGAGAAAACAACCCCAAAAAAGTGGTATATCTTTCAAAATAGGAAAACACACCCAAAAAAGTAGTATCAATATCAGAAAACAACCCTGTAAGAGTGGTATATTTGTCAATATTAGAAAATAACCCCGTAACGGGTATATTTCAAAATGAGAAAACAATCCCAAAAAAGTGATATATTTGTCAATTTGACAAAGCAACCCCATAAGAGGGGTATATTTGTCAATATTAGAAAACAACCCCATAAAAGGGGTATATCTTTTCACATGAGAAAACAACCCCAAAAAAGAGGTATATTTGTCAACATGAGAAAACAACACCGTAAGAGGGGTATTTTGGTCAACATGAGAAAACTACCAGTTAAGAGGGGTATATTTGTCAATTTGAGAAAACAACCAGTTAAGAGGGGTATATTTGTCAATATTAGAAAACGACCCCTTAAGAGGGGTATACCTTTCAACAAGAGTAAACAACCCCAAAAGTGGTATATTTGTCAATATTAGAAAATAACCCCGAAAAAGGGGTATATCTTTTCACATGAGAAAACAACTCCAAAAAAGTGGTATGTTTGTCAAAATGAGGAACCAACCCCGTAAGAGGGATGCATTTGTCGACATGTGAAAACAATCCCAAAAAAGTGGTATATTTGTCAATTTGAGAAAACAACCCCGTAAGAGGGCTATGTTTGTCAATATTAGAAAACAACCCCGTAAGAGGGGTATATCTTTCAACTTGAGAAAAGAACCCCGTAAGAAGGGTGTGTTTGGCAATATGAGAAAACAACCCCAAGAAGGAGGTCTATTTGTCAATAAGAGAAAATAACCTTGTAAGAGGGGCATATTTGTCAATATTAGAAAACAACCCCGTAAGAGGGGTATATTTGTCAACATGGAAAAATAACCCCAAAAAAGTAGTATATTTGTCAATTTGAGAAAACAACCCGTTAGGAGGGGTATATTTGTCAATATTAGAAAACAACCCCGTAAGAGGGGTATATCTTTCCACATGAGAAAACATCCCCAAAAAAGGGGTATATTTGTCAACATGGGAAAGCAACCCCGTAAGAAGGGTAGATAGGTCAATATGAGAAAACAACCCCAAAAAAGTGGTATATTTGTCAATTTGAGAAAACAACCCGTTAAGAGGGGTATATTTATCAATATTAGAAAACAACCCCTTAAAAGGGCTATACCTTTCAACATGAGAAAACAACCACAAAAAAGTGGTATATTCGTCAACATGAGAAAACAACCCCGTAAGAGGGGCATATTGGTCAACATGAGAAAACAACCCCAAAAAGTGGTATATTTGTCAATTTGAGAAAACAACCCCGTAAGAAGGGTATATTTGTCAATATTAGAAAACAACCTCGTAAGAGGGGTATATTTGTCAATATTAGAAAACAACCCCGTAAGAGGGGTATATCTTTCAACACGAGAAAACAATCCCGTAAGAGAGGTATATTTATCAATATGAGAAATAAACCTCATAAGAGGGGTATATTTGTCAATAATAGAAAATAACCCCGTAAGAGGGGTACATTTGTCGATATTAGAAAACAATCCAATAAGAGGGATATATATTTGAACATGAGAAAACAACCCCAAAAAAGTGGTATATCTTTCAAAATAAGAAAACAACCTCAAAAAAGTGGTATATTTGTGAACATGAGAAAACAACCCCGTAAGATTGGTGTATTTATCAAAATGTGAAAACAACCCCAAAAAAGTGGTATATTTGTCAATTTGAGAAAACAACCCCAAAAAAGTGGTATATTTGTCAATATTAGAAAACAACCTCGCAAGAGGGGTATATCTTTCAAGATGAGAAAACAACCCCAAAAAAGTGGTATATTTGTCAACATGAGAAAACAACCCCATAAGAGAGATATATTTGTCAATATGAGAAAATAATCCCAAACAACCCCGTTACAGGGGTATATTAGTCAATATTAGAAAATAACCCCGTAAGATTTGAACATTTGTCAGTATTATAAAATAACCCCGAAAGAGTGCTTTATATTTCAACATGAGAAAACAACCCCAAAAAAGTCGTATATCGTTCAAAATGAGAAAACAACCCCAAAAAAGTGGTATATTTGTCAATTTGAGAAAGCAACCTGTTAAGAGGGGTATATTTGTCAATATTGGGAAACAACCCCGTAAGAGTGGTATATTGGTCAACATAAGAAAAGAACCCCAAAAAAGTGGTATATTTATCAATTTGAGAAGACGACCCCGTAAGAGGGATATATTTGTCAATATTAGAAAACAACCCCATAAGAGGGTATATCTTTCAACATGAGAAAACAACACCCAAAAAGTGGTATATTTGTCAACGTTATAAAACAACCCCGTAAGAGGGGTATATTTGTCAATATTAGAAAATAACCCCGAAAGAGGTGTATATCTTTTAACATGAGAAAACAACACTAAAAAAGTACAATATTTGTCAATTTGAGAAAACAACCCCGTGAGAGGGTTATATTTGTCAATATTAGAAAACAACATCGTAAGAGGGCTATATCTTTCAAGATGAGAAAATGAGCCCAAAATAGTGGTATATTTGTCAATATGAGAAAACAACACCGTAACACGGGTATATTTGTCGATATTAGAAATGAACCCCGCAAGAGGGGTATATTATTTAATTTGAGAAAATAACCCCGTAACAGGGTATATTTTTTCGATATTAGAAAATAACCCCGTAAGAGGGTATGTCCTTCAACATTAGAAAACAATCCCATAAGTGGGGTATATTTGTTATTGTTAGAAAACAACCCTGTATGAGGGGTGTATTTGTCAATATTAATAAATAATCCCGTAAGATGGGAATATTTGTCAATATTAGATAATAACCCCGTAATAGGGGGTTTATCTTTCAACATGAGAAAACAACCCTAAAAAATGATATATCTTTCAAAATGAGCAAACAGCCCCAAAAAAGTGGGGTATATTTGTCAATATTAGAAAACAACCCCATAAGATGGGTATATTTGTCAATATTAGATAACAACCCAGCAAGAGGGGTATATCTTTCAACATGAGAACACAAGCCCAAAAAAGTTGTATATTTGTCAAAATGAGAGAACAACCGTGTAAGAGGGGTATATTTGTGAAAATGAGAAAACAACCCCAAAAAAGTGGTATACTTTTCAATTTGAGAAAACAACCCATTAAGAGGGGTATATTTGTCAATATTAGAAAATAACCCCGTAAGAGGGTATATTTGTCAATATTAGAAAACAACCCCGTAAGATGGATGTATTTCTCGATATTAGATAACAACCCCGCAAGAGGGGTATATCTTTCAACATGAGAACCCAACCCCGGAAAAATAGTATATTTATCAATATGTGAAAATAACCTCTGTAAGAGGGGTATATTTGTGAAAATCAGAAAACAACCCCAAAAAAGTGGTATATTTTTCAATTTGAGAAAACAACCCATTAAGAGGGGTATATTTGTCAATATTAGAAAACAACCCCGTAAGATGGGTATATTTCTCAATATTAGATAACAACCCCGCAAAAGGGGTATATCTTTCAACATGAGAACCCAACCCCGGAAAAATGGTATATTTATCAACATGAGAAAACAACCCCGTAAGAGGTGTATATTTGTCAAAATGACTAAATAACCCCAAACAAGTGGCATATTAGCCAACATGAGAAAACAGCCCTAAAACAATGGTATATTTGTCAATTTGAGAAAACTACCCATTAAGTGGGGTATATTTGTCAATATTAGGAAACAACCCCCTAAGCGGGTTATGTCTTTCAATATGAGAAAACAACCCCAAAAAAGTGGTATATTTGTTAATTTGAGAAAACAACCCATTTTGAGGGGTATATTTATCAATATTAGAAAACAACCTCGTAAGAGGGGTATATTTGTCAATATTAGATAACAACCCCGCAAGAGGGGTATATCTTTCAACATGAGAACACAACCCCAGAAAAGTGGTATATTTGTCAAAAGGAGAAAACAACCCCGTAAGAGGGGTATATTTGTCAAAATGAGAAAACAATCCCAAAAAAGTGGTATATTTGTCAATTTGAGAAAATAACTCGTTAAAAAGGGTATATTTGTCAACATGAGAAAACAACCTTGTAAGAGAGGTATATTTGTCAGTATGACAAAATAACCCCAAACAAGTGGTATATTTGCCAATATGAGAAAACAACCCCGTAGGAGGGGTATATTGGTCAACATGAGAAAACAACCCCAAAAAAGTGGTAAATTTGTCAATATAAGAGAAGAACCCCGTAAGAGGGGTATATTTGTTAATATGAGAAAATAACCCCATAAGAGCGGTATATTTTTCAATATTAGAAAACAACCCCGTAAGAGGGGTATATCCTTCAACATTAGAAAACAACCCCGTTAGAGGGGTATATTTGTAAATATTAGAAAACAACCCCGTAAGATGGGAATATTTGTCAATATTAGAAAACAACCCCATAGTAGGGGGTTATCTTTCAACATGAGAAAACAACCCCAGAAAAGTGATATATCTTTCAAAATGAGACAACAACCCAAAAAGTGGTATATTTGTCAATTTGAGAAAACAACCCGTTCAGAGAGGTATATTTGTCAATATTAGAAAACAACCCCATAAGAGGGGTATATTTGTCAATATTAGAAAACAACCTTGTAAGATGGGTATATATGTCAATATTAGATAACAACCCTGCAATATTTGTCAATATTAGAAAACAACCCCGTAAGATGGGTATATATGTCAATATTAGATAACAACCCCGTTAGAGGGGTATGTTTGTCAACATTACAAAACAACCTGTTAAGAGGGGTATATTTATCAATATTAAAAAACAACCTCGTAAGAGGGGTATATCTTTCAACATGAGAAAACAACCCCAAAAAAGTGGTATAATTGTCAACATGAGAAAACAACCCCGTAAGAAGTAACATGAGAACACAACCCAAGAAAAGTGGTATATTTGTCAACATGAGAAAACAACCCCGTAAAAGGGGTAAATCTGTCAATATTAGAAAACAACCCTGTAAGAGGGGTATATTTGTCAACATTACAAAACAACCTGTTAAGAGGGGTATATTTATCAATATTTGAAAACAACCTCGTAAGAGGGGTATATCTTTCAACATGAGAAAACAACCCCAAAAAAGTGGTATAATTGTCAACATGAGAAAACAACCCCGTAAGAAGCAACATGAGAAAACAATCCCAAAAAAGTGGTATATTTGTCAATTTGAGAAAACAACCACGTAAGAGGGGTATATTTGTCAATGTTAGAAAACAACCCCGTAAGAGGGGTGTCACGACTCCATCTGTGGGCACGTGACCGGCACTAGAGAATGGGTAGGCGTAAGGCCACTGAATCCTGTAGTAAGCTTGACACTCACTGACTTAAATAAATCTCATGTCATTTTACTGATGCCATAATTTAGCTTAACTGTTAAATCTTACATAATTAATTCGGTCTGCCAAAAGAATTAGGCGAGACCTGAAACTTCAGAAAATTACAACTGGTATATCTACTATTTCTACTGCGGAGAATCTAAGAATTTATAAATTTACATACCAAATCAAATACATCACCCGATAAGAGTCGGGTTACTAGATAAGAGTCGCGGGAAGACTAATAGTCACGAATCTGAAAAACAGTAAATTGAGACTGTCAATCTCGAGAGCGAGTTAAAATCATATATCAAAAAACAGTTGCAAACACTTCAATAAACATTTATTTAATTTAAAACAAACATAAGTCATGTAAAGACATACGTGCCGTGCCATGCTTAAATTAAATAAAATAATTTTCACACATAATGGGATGGAATACCACAGTAGAACACTAATCCTAACACTAACATCTCGGTCAATCTCTATACTGACATCTCGGCTAACCTCAACTCTATCATTCCGACTAATCTCATTCCAATAGGACTGGCGCCGAGAGAGCGAAGCTCGATCAGGGACCTTACTTCCGGTCTGGTCACTTGTCCTAGCCTTTCGGCTCTCTTAATCCAACAGGTCTAGCGCCCAGAGAGCAAGCTCGATCAGGGACCTTACCTCCAGCCCTATTTACCCTTTTCCATCACTCTCGGATTTATACCGGAATACTCATCAAACTCTTATGTTCTACTGTCGTCCCATCCCGTGTTATCATGCAATAGTAAAATCAATGATATCTAAATGAATAGTAATCAAAAGTATGATACAAATAAATAATAATTAAATGAATAATTGAACTTGCAAATAAATAACCATTATAGCAAATCAAAAATTTATGCATGACACACGTGCATAATCGATATATGACTTTAACTCATAGATTTGCCGACCTCTTTGCTCGGCCTCCTCGTTGCCTCCTGCCAAGAGTGAGTCAATTTTGATTATCTAATCATGGAAAAAAAATTTATCAAAATGCTGAAACAATTAGCCATTAACCCTAGGTCTAGATTCCTAGGACTGACTGTCTAAAATCTCGACTCGGAAGAATTCTACCAAAAATCCAAAGTAATCCTCCTTAAAACACTGACGCATTCTCAGTAAAACAGTCCAGACTCCGAAAAACACTAAAAATCAATAATTCATTTTAACGGGAGTCGGGTCCCCGACACTTCACTAATTTCCCGACTCCACCATATAGCATAAAAACACGACTATGGCAGGCAGTTCGACAAACAATTATTTTTTACTCATAAATATCATCTAATACTCAACAAAAATCAATAAGCATAAATTAAATCAAAGAATTCCAAGATCAACGACCAGACAAAATTATCGAGACGCTTGATCACTCGGTCGACTCGCCTCCAGTCGCCGGAGTCCGATTGACGATTCGAACACACCATCAGACTCGAAACAACGCGCTGATGATGATTCCTGCTTCTGATTTTCTGATCCGACCCCCAATCATCCGAAGCGATTTACGGACGATCTCGACCGTCGGTTTGCAAACGAAGTCCGATCGCCATGAAACTGGTGCAATTGCAAAGCTTGAGCTGAGAAGAGTCGGGATACGTCCTCCGATCGTCCATAATCAAGCTCGCCAAAAAGCTCGAAAATGCAAAGGTTCCCCCACTTCACTTCGCTGATCTTTCATCTTCAAAGAACTACAGCGCTGGCCGCCGCTAAAGAGAGCCCTCACGGAGAGGAGCCGATCGCCACCGAGATCAGCTGACAAGGCCGCCGAAAACGGTCAAGAAAGCACCCGAAAGTCGCTGCCTTCTCCCATCACTTTCCGCCGCCACCGACGCCGCCTTACCGCCGAAGTGCCGCCGCCACGCTGGGCTGCCAGCACGCCGCCCAACACCAGCCTGCCACCATACTCGGTCCTCGACGGCAAAGACTTCTTCTCCTTTTCTGTCTTCCTCCATCTCTCTCCCCGACACTCTCTTCTTTGCTTTCTTCTATATCGACAGTTAGTCCTTGAAGATTTCTTTCTTACCTTTTGGTCCCTCAACTTTTTTTAATTACTGCAATTTCGTCCTACAAAATTTCTAATTAACCCCTAAACTTCTTTTAGCCTTACAATTAAGCCCCTAACTATTTAATTTGGGCCAAATTAGAATTATTGAAAATACACAATTACATATATACCCCCGGTCGACATATTTATTTACAAAAATATTAAACATACAAATTTTCATTAAAACCACATATTAATGAAATTATACTTTTAATCCTTATTCCAAAATAAATTTCCAATTTAGCCCTAACACACAATTAAATTAAATAACCAATTTGCTAAATATTTTCCAATTAAATTTAACACCATTAACTAATTAAAATATCCTTTTTTTTTCAATAATTCTTTTATAAAAACATCCTTTACAAACCCTTCCATAATTCTCCAATATATAATTTAATTAAATATATTCATTTGGAAAAAATTGAATAACCAAAATATAATTTATTCCTCAAATAATTTACTTAATTAACTCCTTAAAAATCAAACTAATTGGATATGGAAAATAACTCATTTATCTGTCTAACATTAAAATTTCCATTACATCATTCCAAATTAAACCAAATGAAAATAAAGTAAAATTAATTTAAATCAAAAGTCATTTATTATTAATAAAATTATCATTAAAGAAAATTTTTGGGTATTACAAGGGGTATATCTATTAACATGAGAAAACAAACCCAAAAAAGTGGTGTATTTGTCAATTTGAAAAAATAACCCCATAAGAGGGGTATATTTGTCAATATTAGAAAACAACCCCGTAAGAGGGGTATATCTTTCAAAATGAAAAAACAACCCCAAAAAAGTGGTATATTTGTCAACATAAGAAAATAATCCCGCAAGAGGGGTATATTTGCCAATATTAGAAAACAACCCTGTAAGAAGGCTATATTTATCAATATTAGAAAATAACCTTGTAAGAGGGGTATATCTTTTAAAATGAAAAAACGACACCAAAAAAGTGGTATATTTTTTAATATGAGAAAACAATCCCCTAAGAGGGGTATATTTGTCAATGTTAGAAAACAACCCCATAAGAAGGGTATATCTTTTAACATGAGAGAACAACCCCAAAAAAGTGGTATATTTGTCAATTTGAGAAAACAACCCCGTAAGAGGGGTATATCTTTCAAAATGAAAAAACAACCCCAAAAAAGTGGTTTATTTTATAATGTGAGAAAACAATCCCGTAAGAGAAACCATATTTGTCAATATTAGAAAACAACCCCGTAAGAGGGGTATATTTTTCGTCATGAGAAAACAAACCGAAAAAAGTGGTAAATCTTTCAAAAGGAGAAAACAACCCAAAAAAAGTGGTATATTTGTCAATATGAGAAAACAAACCCGTAAGAGGGGTATATTTGTCAATATAAGAAAACAACCCCGTAAGAGGGGTATATTTGTCAATATTAGAAAACAACCCCGTAAGAGGGGTATATCTTTCAAAATTAAAAAACGACCTCAAAGAAGTGGTTTATTTTAAAATATGAGAAAACAATCCCGTAAGAGGGGTATATTTGTCAATATTAGAAAACAACCCCATAAGAGGGGTATATTTTTCGTCATGAGAAAACATACCCAAAAAAGTGGTAAATCTCTCAAAAGGAGAAAACAACCCCAAAAAAGTGGTATATTTGTCAATATGAGAAAACAAACCCGTAAGAGGGGTATATTTGTAAATATAAGAAAACAACCCAATAAGAGGGGTATATTTGTCAACATGAGAAAACAACCCCAAAAAAGTGATATAATTGTTAACAAGAGAAAACAACCCCGTAGGAGGGGTATATTTGTCAATATTAGAAAATAACCCCGTAAGAGTGGTATATTTGTCAACATGAGAAAACAAACCTAAAAAAGTGGTCTATTTGTCAACATGAGAAAACAACCCCATATCTTTCAACATGAGAAAACAACACCAAAAAAGTGGTATATGTGTCAATTTGAGAAAACAACCCGTTAAGAGGGGTACATTTGTCGATATTAGAAAACAACCCCGTACTAGGGGTGTATTTGTCAATATTAGAAAACAACACTGTTAGAAGGGTATATCTGTCAATATTACATAACAATCCCGCAAAAGGGGTATATCTTTCAACATGAGAACACAACCCTAGAAAAGTGGTATATTTGTCAACATGAGAAAACAACCCCGTAAGAGGGGTATATTTGTCAAAATGAGAAAACAACCCAAAAAATGTGGTATATTTGTCAATTTGAGAAAACAACCCATTAAAAGGGGTATATTTGTCAATATTAGAAAACAACCCGGTAAGAGGGGTATATTTGTAATTATTAGAAAACAACCCCGTAAGATGGGTATATTTGTCAATATTAGATAACAACCCCACAAGAGGGGTATGTCTTTCAACATGAGAACACAGCCCCAACAAAGTGGTATATTTGTGAACATGAGAAAACAACCCCGTAAGATGGATATATTGGTCAATATGAGAAAACAACCCCAAAAAAGTAGTAAATTTATTAATTTGAGAAAACAACCCGTTAGAGGGGTAATTTGTCAATTTTAGAAAACAACGCCATTAGTGGGGTATATTAGTCAATATTAAAAAACAACCCCGTAAGAGGGCTATATCTTTCAACATGAGAAAACAACAGTGTAAGAGGGTATATTTGTTAATATTCAAAACAACACCGTAAGAGGGGTATATCTTTCAAAATAAAAAAATAACTCCAAAAAAGTGGTATATTTGTCAGTATGAGAAAATGACCCCGTAAGAGGGGTATATTTGATATTAGAAAACAACCCCGTAAAGGGGTATATGTTTCAAAAAGAGAAAACAACCCCAAAAAAGTGGTATATTTTATAATACGAGAAAACTATCCCGTAAGAGGGGTATACTTGTCAATATTAGAAAACAACCCCGTAAGAGGGGTATATTTTTCAACATGAGAAAACAAACCAAAAAATGTGGTAAATCGTTCAAAATGAGAAAACAACCCCAAAAAAGTGGTATATTTGTCAGTATGAGAAAACAAACCCGTAAGAGGGGTATATTTGTCAATATACGTAAACAAACCCGTAAGAGGGGTATATTTGTCAACATGAGAAAACAACCCGAAAAGTGATATAATTGTCAACATGAGAAAACAACCCTGTAGGAGGGGTATATTTGTCAATATTGGAAAACAACACCATAAGAGTGGTATATTTGTCAACATGAGAAAACAAACCTAAACAAGTGGTTTTTTATTCAACATGAGAAAACAGCCCGTAAGAAGGTTACATCTTTCAACATGAGAAAACAACCCCAAAAAAGTGGTATATTTTTCAATTTGAGAAAACAACCCGTCAAGAAGCGTACATTTGTCAATATTAGAAAATAATCCCGTAAGAGGGGTGTATATGTCAATATTAGAAAACAACCCAGTAAGATGGGTATGTTAGTCAATATTAGATAACAACCCCGCAAGAGCGGTATATCTTTCAACATGAGAAAACAACCCCAGAAGAGGGGTATATTTGTCAAAATGAGAAAACAACCCTAAAAAAGTGGTATATTTGTCAATTTGACAAAAAACAACCCATTAAAAGGGGTATATTTTTCAATATTAGAAAACAACCCCGTAAGAGGGGTATATTTGTCAATATAACAAAACAACCCCGTTAGTAGGGTATATTAGTCGATATTAAAAAACAACCTCGTAAGCGGGTTATATCTTTCAACATGAGAAAACAACCCTGTAAGAGGAGTATACTAGTCAATATGATAAAACAACCCCATAAGAGGGGTATATCTTTGAAAATGAGAAAACAATCCCAAAAAAGTGGTATATTTGTCAATTTGAGAAAACAACCTGTTAAAAGGGTATATTTATCAATATTAGAAAACAACCTCGTAAGAGGGTATATCTTTCAACATGAGAAACCAACCCCAAAAAAGTGGTATATTTTTATCAACATGAGAAAATAACCAGGTAAGAGGTGTATGTTTGTCAATATTAGAGAACAACCCCATAATAGGGGTATATCTTTCCAAATGGAAAAACAACCCCAAAAAGTGGTATATTTGTCAACATGAGGAAACTATCCCTTCAGAGGGGTATAATTGTAAATATTAGAAAACAACCCAGAAAGAGGTGCATATTTGTCAATATTAGAAAACAACCCTATAAGAAGGGTATATTTGTCAATATTAGAAAACAAGCCCGTAAGGGGGGTATATCTTTCAAAATGAAAAAACAACCCTAAAAAAGTGGTATATTTGTCAATTTGAGAAAACAATCCGTTAAGAGGGTATATTTATCAATATTAGAAAATAACCCCGTAAGAGGGGTATATCTTTCAACATGAGAAAACAACATCAAAAAAGGGGTATATTTGTCAACATGAAAAATAACCCCATAAGAGGGGTATATTTGTCAATATTAGAAAACAACCCCATAAGAGAGGTACATCTTGCAAAAAAAAAAAAGAACAACCCCAGAAAAGTGGTATATTTGTCAATATGAGAAAACTATCCCTTCATAGGGGTATATTTATCAATATTAGAAAATAACCCTATTAGAAGGCTATATTTGTCAATATTAGAAAACAAGCCCGTAAGAGCTGTATATTTTTCAAAATGAAAAAACAACCCCAAAAAAGTGGTATATTTGTCAATTTATGAAAACAACGCGTTAAGAGGGGTATATTTGTCAATATTAGAAAACAACCCCGTAAAAGTGTTATATTTGTTAACATGAGAAAATAAACCAAAAATAGTGATATATTTGTCAACATGACAAAACAACCCTGTAAGAGGGGTATATCTTTCAAAAATGCAAAGACAACCCCGAAAAAGTGGTATATTTGTCAATTTGAGAAAACAATCCCGTAATAGGGGGTATATTTGTCATTGTTAGACAAACAACCCCGCAAGAGTGGTATACCTTTTAATATAAGAAAACAACCCCCAAAATGTGGTATATTTGTCAATATGAGAAAACAAACTCAAAAATGTGGTATATTTGTCAACTTGAGAAAACTATCTCTTAAGGGGGGTATATTTGTCAATATTAGAAAATAACCCCGAAAGAGGTGTATATTTGTCAATATTAGTAAACAAACCCGTAAGAAGGGTATATTTGTCAATATTAGAAAGCATCCCCGTAAGTGGGGTATATCTTTCAAAATGAAAAAACAACCCTAAAAAAGTGGTATATTTGTCAATCTGAGAAAATAACCCGTTAAGAGGGGTATATTTATCAATAATAACCCCGTAAGAGAGCTATATCTTTCAACATGAGAAAACAACCCCATAGAAGCAGTATAATTGTCAACATGAGAAAACAACCCCGAAAGAGGGGTATATTGGTCAACATGAGAAAACAACCCCGTAAGAGGGGTATATTTGTCATCAGTAGTAAACAAACCCGTAAGAGGGGTAGATTTGTCAAAATTAGAAAACAACCCCGTAAGAGGGGTATATTTGTCATCATTAGTAAACAAACCCGTAAGAGGGTATCTTTGTCAAAATTATAAAACAACCTCGTAAGAGGGCTATATTTGTCAATATTAGAAAATAAACCCGTAAGAGGGGTATATCTTTCAACATGAGAAAACAATCCCGTAAGAGCGGTATATTTTTCAATATTGGAAAACAACCCCGTAATAGGGGTATATTTGTCAATATTATAAAACAACCCCGTAAGAGGGGTATATTTGTAAATATTAGAAAATAACCCCGTAAAAGGGGTATATCTTTTAACATAAGAAAACAACCTCAAAAAAGTGGTATATTTGTAAATTTGAGAAAACAAATCTGTAAGTGGGGTATATGTGTTAGTATTAGAAAACAACCCCGTAAGTGGGGTATATTTGTCAATATTAGAAAACAACCCCTTAAAAGGGGTATATCTTTTAACATAAGAAAACAACATCAAAAAAGTGGTGTATTTGTTAATTTGCCAAAACAACAGCGTAAGAGGGGTATATGTGTCAGTATTAGAAAACAACCCCGTAAGAGGGGTATATTTGCCAATATTAGAAAATAACCCCATAAAAGGATACATCTTTTAACATAAGAAAACAACCTCAAAAAAGTGGTATACTTGTCAACATAAGAAAATAACCCCGTAACAGGGGTATATTTGTCAACATGAGAAAACAACCCTGTAAGAAGTACACAAACCCGTAAGAGGGGTATATTTGTCAATATTAGAAAACAACCACGTAAGAGGGGTATATTTGTCATCATTAGTAAACAAACCCGTAAGAGGGGTATATTCGTCAATATTAGAATACAACCTCGTGAGAGGGCTATATTTGTCAATATTAGAAAACAACCCCGTAAGAGGGGTATATCTTTCAACATGAGAAAACAACCCCGTAAGAGCAGTATATTTGTCAATATTGGAAAACAACCCCGTAATAGGGGTATATTTGTCAATAATAAAAACAACCCCATAAGAGGGGTATATTTGTCAATTTAGAAAATAAACCCATAAGAGTTGTATATCTTTTAGCATGAGAAAATAACCCTAAAAAAGTGGTATATTTGTTAACATGAGAAACCAACCCCGTAAGAGGGGTATATTTATCAATATGAGAAAACAACCCCATAAGAAGGGTATATTGTCAATATTAGAAAACAAACCCGTAAGAGGGGTATATTTGTCAACATAAGAGAACAAACCCCAAAAAGTGGTATATTTGTTAATTTGAGAAAACAACCCCGTAAGAGGGGTATATTTGTAAATATTAGAAAACAACCCCGTAAAAGGGGTATATCTTTTAACATAAGAAAACAACCCCGTAAGAAGGGTATATTTGTCAATATGAGAAAAGAACCACATAAGAGGGGTATATTTGTCAATATTAGCAAACTACCCTGTAAGTGGCGTATATCTTCTAACATCATAAAACAACCCGAAAAAAGAGGTATATTTGTCAATATGTGAAAACAACCCCGTAAGAGGGGTATATTTGTCAATATTAGAAACAACCCCGTAAGGGGGGTATATTTTTCAATATAGGAAAACAACCCCGTAAGAGGGGTATATTTGTCATCATTAGTAAACAAACTCGTAAGAGGGGTATATTTGTCAATATTAGAAAACAACCCCGTAAGAGGGGTATATTTGTCATCATTAGTAAACAAACCCATAAGAGGGGTATATTTGACAATATTAGAAAACAACCTCGTAAGATGGCTATATTTGTCAATATTAGAAAACAACCCCGTAAGAGGGGTATATCTTTCAACATGAGAAAACAACCCTAAAAAAAGTGGTATGTTTGTCAACCCGAGAAAACTACCGACGTAAAAGGGGTATATTTGTCAATATTAGAACACAACCCTATAAGAGAGGTATATTTGTCAATATTAGAAAACAACCTCGTAAGAAGGCTATACTTGTCAATATTAGAAAATAACCCCGTAAGAGGGGTATATCTTTAAAAAATAAAAAAATAACCCTAAAAACGTGGTATATTTGTCAATCCAAGAAAACAACCACGTACGAGGGGTATATTTGTCAATATTAGAAAACAACCCCATAAGAGAGGTATATTTGTCAATATGAGAAAACAAACCCGTAAGAGGGGTATATTTGACAATATTAGAAAACAACTCTATAAGATGGGTATTTTGGTCAACATGAGAAACAAACCCAAAAAAGTGGTATATTTGTTAACATGAGAAAACAACCCCGAAAGAGGGGTATGTTTGTCAACTTGAGAAAACAACCCCAAAAAAGTGATATATTTGTCAACATGAGAAAACAACCCAGTAAGAGGGGTATATTTGTCAATCTTAGAAAATAACCCCGTAAGAGGGGTTTAATTGTCAATATTAGGAAACAACTTCGTAAAAGTGGTATATCTATCAACATGAGAAAACAAACCCAAAAAAGTGGTATATTTGTCAACATGAGAAAATAACCCCGTAAGAGGGTTACATCTTTCAAGATGAGAAAATAACCCAAAAAAAGTGGTATATTTGTCAACATGAGAAAACAACAACGTAAGAGAGGTATATTTGTCAATATTAGAAAACAACACTGTAAGAGGGGTATATCTTTCAACACGAAAAGACAACCCCAAAAAAGTCGTATATTTGTCAATTTGAGAAAACAACCCGTTAATAGGGGTATATGTATCCATATTAGAAAGCAACCCCGTAAGAGGGGTATATCTTTCAACATGATAAAACGACCCCAAAAGAGTGGTATATTTGTCAACATGAGAAAACAACGCCGTAAGAGGGGTATATCTTTCAAAATGAGAAAACAACCCCAAAATAGTTGTATATTTGTCAACTTGAGAAAACAATCCCTTAAAAGGGGTATATTTGTCAATATGAGAATATAACCTCGTAAAAGGGGTATACTTCTCAGTATTAGGAAACAACCCCGTAAGAGGGGTATATTTATCAATATTAGAAAACAAGCTCGTTAGATGGGTATATTTGTCAACATGAGAAAACAACCCCGTAAGAAGGGTATATTTGTCAATATTAGAAAACTACCTCGTTAGATGGGTATATTTGTCAATATGAGAAAACAACCCCGTAAGAGGGGTGTATTTTTCAATATGAGAAAAAATCCCGTAAGAGGGGTGTATTTGTCAATATTAGAAAATAACCCAGTAAGAGGGGTATATCTTTCAAAATAAGAAAACAACCCCAAAATAGTGGTATATTGCTCAATTTGAGAAAAGCACCCTATAAGAGGTGTAAATTTGTCAATATTATAAAATAAACTCGTAAGAGGGGTATATCGTTCAAATTGAGAAAACATCCCCGTCAGAGGGGTATATTTATCGATATGTGAAAACAACCCCGTAAGAGGGGTATATTGGTCAATATTAGAAAACAACCCCATAAGATGGGTGTATTTCTCAATATTAGAAAACAACCACATAAGAGGGGTATATCTTCCAACATGAGAAAACAACCCCAAAAAAGTGGTATATCTTTCAAAATGACAAAACAACCCCAAAACATGGTCTATTTGTCAATATGAGAAAACAACCCCTTAAGAGGGGTATATTTTTCAATATTAGAAAACAACCCATTAAGAGGAGTATATTTGTCAACATGAGAAAACAACCCCAAAAAAGTGATATATTTGTCAACATGAGAAAACAACCCTGTTAGAGGAGTATATCTTTCAAAATGAAAAAGCAACACCAAAAAAGTGGTATATTTGTCAATTTTAGAAAACAACCCGTTAAAAGGGGTATATTTATCAATATTAGAAAACAACCCCGTAAGAGGGGTATATCTTTCAAAATGAGAAAAAGACCCCGTAATAGGGGTATATTTGTCAATATTAGAAAACAACCCCGTTAGAGGGGTATATCTTTCAACATGAGAAGACAACCCCATAACAGGGGTATATTTGTCAATATTTGAAAACAACCCCGTAAACAGAGTATATTTGTCAACATGAGAAAACAACCCAAAAAAGTGGTATATTTGTCAACATGAGAAAACAACCCTGTAAGAGGGGAATATTTGTCAATATTAGAAAACAACCCCGTAAAAGGGATGTATCTTTCAAAATGAGAAAAAAATTCTAAAGAAATGGTGTATTTATCACTATGAGAAAACAATCCCGTAAGAGGGGTATATTTGTTAATACTAGAAAACAACCCCGTAAGAGGGGCATATTTGTCAACGTTAGATAAAAACCCCGTAAGAGGGGTATATCTTTCAACATGTGAAAACAATCCTAAAAAAGTGGTATATCTTTCAAAATGAGAAAAAAACCGAAAAAAGTGTTATATATTTAAATTTGAGATAACAACCCCGTAAGAGGGGTACATTTGTCAATATTAGAAAACAACCCCGTAAGAGGGGTATATCTTACAAAATGACAAAATAAACCCAAAAAAGTAGTATGTTTGTCAATTTGAGAAAACAACCCCGTAAGAGGGGTATATTTGTCAATATTAGAAAACAACCCCGTAAGTGGGGTATATTGGTCATTATGGGAAACCAAACCCGTAAGAGTAGTATATTTGTCAATCTTAGAAAACAACTCCATAAGAAGGGTATATGTGTCAATATGAGAAAATAACTCCGAAAGAGGGGTATATTTGTCAACATTAGAAAACAACCGCGTAAGAGGAGTATATTTGTCAACATGAGAAAACAACCCCGTAAGAGGGGTATATTTATTAATATTAGAAAACAACCCCGTAAGCAGGGTATATTTGTCATTTTAGAAAATAACCCCATAAGAGGGGTATATCTTTTAACATGAGAAAACAACCCCAAAAAAGTGGTATACTTGTCAACATGAGAAAACAACCCTGTAAGAGGGGTATATTTGTCAATACGAGAAAATAACCCCGTAAGAGGGGTATATTTGTTAATATTAGAAAACAAACCAGTAAGAGGGCGGTATTTGTAAACATGAGAAAACAACCCCAAAAAAGTGGTATATTTGTCAATATTAGAAAACAACCCCAAAAAAGTGGTATATTTGTCAACACAAGAATACAACCCCGTACAAGGGGTATATTTATCAACATTAGAAAACAACCCCGTAAGAGGGGGATATCTTTCAAAATGAGAAAACAAGACCTAAAATGTGGTATATTTGTCAATTTGAGAAAACAACCCAGAAAGAGGGGTATATTTGTTAGTATTAGAAAGTAATCCCGTAAGAGGAGTATATTTTTCAATATGAAAGAATAATACCGTAAAAGGGCTATACTTCTCAATATTAGAAAATAACCCCGTAAGAGGGGTATGTTTGTCGATATTAAAAAATAACCCCGTAAGAGGATTATATCTTTTAACATAATAAAACAACCCTGTAAGAGGGGTATATTTGTCAATATGAAAAAATAACCCCGTAAGAGGAGTATATTTGACAATATAAGAAAACAACCTCGTAAGAGGGGTATATCTTTCAAAATAAGAAAACAGCCGCAAAACAGTGGTATATTTTTCAACATGAGAAAACAACCCCTGTAAGAGGGGTATATTGGTCAATATGAAAAAACAACCCCTTAAGAGGGTTGTATTTGTCAATATAAGAAAACAACCCCGTAAGAGGGGTATATCTTTTAACATCAGAAAACAACCCCAAAAAAGTGGTATATTTGTCAATATGAGAAAACAACCCCGTAAGAGGGTTATATTTGTCAATAATAGAAAACAACCCCGTAAGAGGGGTATATTTCTCAACATGAGAAAACAAACCTAAAAAGTGGTATATTTGTAAATATGAGAATACAACCCCGTAAGAGGGCTATACTTATCAATATTAGAAAACAACCCCGTAAGAGGGGTATATCTTTCAACATGAGAAAACAACCTCATAAGAGGGGTATATTTGTCAGTTTAGAAAATAACCCCAAAAGAGTTGTATATCTTTTAACATGAGAAACAATCCCAAAAAAGTGGTATATTAGTCAACATTAGAAAACAACCCGTAAGAGGGGTATATTTGTCAATATGAGAAAACAACCCCGAAAGAGTGGTATATTGTCAATATTAGAAAACAAACCCGTAAGAGGGGTATATTTGTTAACATGAGAAAACAACCCCAAAAAAGTGGTATATTTGTTAATTTGAGAAAACAATTCCATAAGAGGGGTATATTTGTCAATATTAGAAAACAACCCCGTAAAAGGGGTATATCTTTAACATAAGAAAACAACCTCAAAAAAGTGGTATATTTGTCAACATAAGAAAACAACCCCGTAAGAGGGGTATATTTGTCAATATGAGAAAAGAACCCCGTAAGAAGGGTATATTTGTCAATATTAGAAAACTACCCCGTAAGAGGGATATATCTTTCAACATCAGAAAACAACCCCAAAAAAGTGGTATATTTGTCAATATGAGAAAACAACCTCGTAAGAGGGGTATATTTGTCAATATTAGAAAATAACACCGTAAGAGGAGTATATTTGTCAACATGAGAAAGCAACCCATTAAAAGGCGTATATTTGTCAATATTAGAAAACAACCCTATAAGAGGGGTATATCTTTCAACATGAGAAAACAACCCCGAAGGAGGGGTACATTAGTTAACATGAGAAAACAATCCCAAAAAGTAGTATATTTGTCAACATAAGAATACAGCCCCGTAAGAGGGCTCTATCTTTCAAAATGAGAAAACAAGCCCTAAAATGTGGTATATTTGTCAATTTGAGAAAACAACCCAGTAAGAGCGTATATTTGTCAGTATTAGAAAATAATCTCGTAAGAGGAGTATATTTGTCAATGAGAATAGTGGCTATACTCTCATTAAACAACCTGAAGAGGGGTATGTTTGTCAATATTAAAAAATCAACCCCGTAAGAGAAGTACATCTTTTAACATGATAAAACAACCCTGTAAGAGGGGTATATTTGTCAATATGAAAAATAAACCCGTAAGAGGGGTATATTTGTCAATATAAGAAAACAACCCCGTAAGAGGGCTATATCTTTTAACATTAGAAAACAACCCCAAAAAATTGGTATATTTGTTAATATGAGAAAACAACCCCCTATTTTGGGTATATTTGTCAATATTAGAAAACAACCCCGTAAGAGGGGTATACTTTTCAACATGAGAAAACAACCCTAAAAAGTGGTACATTTGTCAATATGAGAATACAACCCCGTAAGAGGGCTATACTTATCAATATAAGAAAACAATCCCGTAAGAGGGGTATATTTGTCAATATGAGAAAAGAACCCCGTAAGAAGGGTATATTTGTCAATATTAGAAAACTACCCCGTAAGAGGGATATATCTTTTAACATCAGGCAACAACCCCAAAAAAGTGGTATATTTGTCAATATGAGAAAACAACCTCGTAAGATGGGTATATTTGTCAATATTAGAAAATAACACCGTAAGAGAAGTATATTTGTCAACATGAGAAACAACCCATTAAAAGGGGTATATTTGTCAATATTAGAAAACAACCCCGTAAGAGGGGTATATCTTTCAACATGAGAAAACAACCCCGAAGGAGGGGTATATTAGTCAACATGAGAAAACAACCCCAAAAAAGTGGTATATTTGTCAACATAAGAATACAACCCCGTAAGAGGGCTATATCTTTCAAAATGAGAAAACAAGCCCTAAAATGTGCTATATTTGTCAATTTGAGAAAACAACCCAGTAAGAGCGTATATTTGTCAGTATTAGAAAATAATCTCGTAAGAGGAGTATATTTGTCAATATGAGAGAACAATCCCGTAAAAGGGCTATACTTCTCAATATTAGAAAACAACCCCGTAAGAGGGGTATGTTTGTCAATATTAAAAAATAACCCCGTAAGAAAGTATATCTTTTAACATGATAAAACAACCCTGTAAGAGGGGTATATTTGTCAATATGAAAAAACAAACCCGTAAGAGGGGTATATTTGTCAATATAAGAAAACAACCCCGTAAGAGGGCTATATCTTTTAACATCAGAAAACAACCCCAAAAGAGTGGTATATTTGTTAATATGAGAAAATAACCCCCTAGGAGGGGTATATTTGTCAATATTAGAAAATAACCCCGTAAGAGGGGTATATTTTTCAACATGAGAAAACAACCCTAAAAAGTGGTACATTTGTCAATATGAGAATACAACCCCGTAAGAGGGCTATACTTATCAATATTAGAAAATAACCCCGTAAGAGGGCTATACTTATCAATATTAGAAAACAACCCCGTAAGAGGGTATATCTTTCAACATGAGAAAACAACCCTGTAAGAGGGGTATATTTGTCAGTTTAGAAAATAACCACATAAGAGTTGTATATCTTTTAACATGAGAAAACAACCCAAAAAAGTGGTATATTTGTCAACATTAGAAAACAACCCGTTAGAGTGGTATATTTGTCAATATGAGAAAACAACCCCGAAAGAGTGGTATATTGTCAATATTAGAAAACCAAACCCGTAAAAGGGGTATATTTGTTAACATGAGAAAACAACCCCAAAAAAGTGGTATATTTATTAATTTGAGAAAACAATTCCATAAGAGGGGTATATTTATCAATATTAGAAAGCAACCCCATAAAAGGGGTATATCTTTTAACATAAGAAAACAACCTCAAAAAAGTGGTATATTGTCAATATAAGAAAACAACCCCAAAAAAGTGGGATATTTGTCAATATGAGAAAACAACCGCGTAAGAGGCGTATATTTGTCAATATTAGAAAACAACCCCGTAAGAGGGGTATAATTTTCAATATTCGAAAAGAACTCGTAAGGGGGGTATATTTGTCATCATTCGTAAACAAACCCGTAAGAGGGGTATATTTGTCAATATTAGAAAATAACCACGTAGGAGGGGTATATTTGTCATCATTAGTAGACAAACCCGTAAGAGGGGCATATCTTTTAACATGAGAAAACAACCCCGTAAGAGCGGTATATTTGTCAATATTCGAAAACAACCCCGTAACAAGGGTATATTTGTCAATATTAGAAAACAACCCCGTAAGAGGGCTATATTTGTCAATTCAGAAAATAATCCCATAAGAGTTTTATATCTTTTAACATGAGAAAACAACCCCAAAAAAGTGGTATATTTGCCAACATGAGAAAACAACCCCGTAAGAGGCGTATATTGTCAATATTAGAAAACAAACCCGTAAGAGGGGTATATTTGTGAACATGAGAAAACAATCCAAAAAAAGTGGTATATTTGTTAATTTGAGAAAACAACCCCGTAAGAGGGGTATATTTGTAAATATTAGAAAACAACCCCGTAAAAGGTGTATATCTTTTAACATAAGAAAACAACCTCAAAAAAGTGGTATATTAGTTAATTTGAGAAAACAACCCTGTAAGTTGGGTATATGTGTTAGTATTAGAAAACAACCCCGTAAGAGGGGTATATTTCTCAATATTAAAAACAACCCCATAAAAGGGGTATATGTTTTAACATAAGAAAACAACCTCAAAAAAGTGGTATATTTGTTAATTTGAGAAAACAACCGCGTAAGAGGGGTATATGTGTCAGTATTAGAAAACAACCCCGTAAGAGGGGTATATTTGTCAATATTAGAAACAACCCCATAAAAGGGGTATATCTTTTAACATAAAAAAACAACCTCAAAAAACTGTTATATTTGTCAACATAAGAAAACAACCCCGTAACAGGGGTATATTTGTCAACATGAGAAAACAACCCAAAATTGGTATATTTGTCAATTTGAAAGAACAACCCCGTAAGAGGTGTATATTTGTCAATATCAGAAAACAACCCCGTAAATTGGGTATATCTTTCAACATAAGAAAACAACCTCGTAAAAGTAATATATTTGTCAACATGAGAAAACTACCCCGCAGAGGGGTATATTTATCAATATTTGAAAATGACCCCGTAAGAGGGGTATATATGTTTAAACATGAGAAAACAACACCAAAAAGGTGGTATATTTCTCAATATGAGAAACCAACCCTGTAAGAGGGATATATTTGTTAACATTACAAAACAACCCCGTAACAGGGGTATATTTGTCAACATCAAAAAACAACCTCAAAAAAGTGGTATATTTGTCAATTTGAGAAAACAACCCCGTAAGAGGGGTAATTTGTCAATATTAGAAAACAACCCCGTAAAAGGGGCATATCTTTCAACATAAGAAAATATCCTCGTAAAAGCAATATAGTTGTCAACATGAGAAAACAACCCCGTAAGAGGGGTATATTTGTCAATATTTGAAAACAACCTCGTAAGAAAGGTATATTTGTCAATATAAGGAAACAACACCGTAAGAGGGGTATATCTTTTAATATTAGAAAACAACCCTAAAAAAGTGGTATATTTATCAATATGAGAAACCAACCCCGTAAGATTGGTATATTTGTTAATACAAGAAAACTACCCTATAAGTGGGGTATATCTTTTAACATCAGAAAACAACCCAAAAAAAGCGGTATATTTGTCAATATGAGAAAATAACCCCGTAAGCGGGATATTTTTGTCAATATTAGAAAACAACCCCGTAAGAGGGGTATATCTTTCAACCTTAGAAAACAACCCCAAAAAAGTGGTATATCTTTCAAAATGAGAAAACAACCCCGTATGAGGAGTAAATTTGTCAACATCTGAAAACAACCACAAAAAAGTGTGATATATGTCAACATGAGAAAACAACCCCAAAAGAGTGGTATACTTGTCAACAAGAGAATACAACCCCGTACGAGGGGTATATTTGTCAATATTAGAAAACAACCCCGTAAGAGGGGTATATCTTTCAAAATGAGAAAACAATCCTAAAAAAAGGGTATATTTATCAATATGAGTAAACAACCCCGTAAGTGTGATATATTTGTCAATATTAGAAAACAACCACATAGAAGGTGTATATTTTTTAACATAAGAAAACAACCTCAAAAAAGTGGTATATTTGTCAACATAAGAAAACAACCCCGCAAAAGGGGTATATTTGTCAATATGAGAAAAGAACCTCGTAAGAGGGGTATATTTGTCAATATTAGAAAACTACCCCGTAAGAGGGGTGTATCTTTTAACATCAGAAACAACCCCAAAAAAGTGGTATATTTATCAATATGAGAAAACAACCTGGTAAGAGGGGTATATTTGTCAATATTAGAAAATAACCCCTTAAGAGGGGTATATTTTTCAATATTGGAAAACAACCCCGTAAGAGAGGTATATTTGTCATCATTAGTAAACAAACCCGTAATAGGGTATATTTGTCAACATGAGAAAACAACCCCAAAAAAGTGGTATATCTTTCAAAATGAGAAAACAACCCCGTAAGAGGAGTATATTTGTCAACATTTGAAAACAACCACAAAAAAATGTGATATTTCTCAACATGACAAAACAACCCCGTAAGAGGGGTACATGTGTCAGTATTAGAAAACAACCCCGTAACAGGGGTATATCTTTCAACATGAGAAAACAACCCCGTAAGAGGGGTATATATTTCAATATTAGAAAACAACTCTGCAAGAGGAGTAAATTTGTCAACATGAGAAAACAACCATAAAAAAGTGGTATATTTATCAACATGAGAAAATAACCCTGAGAGGGGTATATTTGTCAATATTAGAAAACAACCCTAGAAGAGGGGTATATTTGTCAATATAGAAAATAACCGCAAAGGAGGGGTATATCTTTTAAAATGAGAAAACAACCCCGTAAGAGGGGTATGTTTGTCAATATTCAAAAACAACCTAGTAAGAGGGGTATATCTTTCAACATGAGACAACAACCCCAAAAAAGTAGTATATTTGTCAATTTGAGAAAACAACCCCGTAAAAGAGGTATATTTGTCAATATTAGAAAACAACCCTGTAACAGGGGTATATTGGTCAATATGAGAAAATAACCCGAGAAAAGGGGTATACTTTTCAATACTACTAAACAACCCCGTAAGTGGGGTATATCTTTTAACATGAGAAAACAACCCCAAAAAAGTGGTATATTTATCAATATGAGAAAACAACCTCATAAGAGAGGTATATCTTTCAAAATGAAAAAACAACCTTAAAAAAGTGGTATATCTTTTAACATGAGAAAACAACCCCGTAAGAGGGGTACATTTGCGAATATTAGTAAACAACCCCGTAAGAGGGGTATATTTGTCAATATTAGAAAACAACCCCGTAAGAGGGGTATATCTTTCAAAATTAGAAAATAACCAGAAAAAAGTGGTATATTTGTCAAATTAAGAAAACAACCCCGTAAGAGAGGTATATTTATCAATATTAGAAAAAACCTGTGAAGAGGGTATATGTAACATTAGAGAGAACAACTGCGTGGGATATACTTACTAGAAAACGACCCCGTAAGAGGGTTATATTTGTCAATATTAGAAAACAACCCCGTAAGAGTGGTATATCGTTCAACTTGAGAAGAAAACCCTGTAAGAGGGGTATATTTGTCAATATATGGAAACTACCGTGTAAGAGGGGTATATCTTTTAACATTAGAAAACAACCCCAAAAAAGCGGTATATTTATCAATATGAGAAAACAACCCCGTAAGAGGGGTATATTTGTCATTATTAGAAAACAACCCCGTAAGAGGGGTATATTTTTCAATATTCGAAAATAACCCTATAAGAGGGGTATATCTTTCAACCTGAGAAAACAACTTGAAAAAAATGGTATATCTTTCAAAATGAGAAAACAACCCCGTAAGAGGAGTATATTTGTCAACATTTGAAAACAACCCCAAAAAAGTGTGATATTTGTCAACATGAGAAAACAACCCCGTAAGAGGGGTATATGTGTCAGTATTAGAAAACAACCTCGTAACAGGCGTATATCTTTCAACATGAGAAAATAACCCCGTAAGTGGGGTATATTTGTCAATATTAGAAAACAACCCTGTAAGAGGAGTATATTTGTCAACATGAGAAAACAACCCTAAAAAAGTGGTATACTTGTCAACATGAGAAAACAACCCCGTAAGAGGGGTATATTTGTCAATATTAGAAAACAACCCCGTAAGAGTGGTATATCCTTCAACTTGAGAAAACAACCCCCTAAGAGGGGTATATTTGTCAATATTAGAAAACTACGCCGTAAGAGGGGTATGTTTGTCAATATTAGAAAACAACCCCGTAAGAGGTGCATATCTTACAAAATGAGAAAACATCCCCAAAAAGTAGTATATTTGTAAATTTAGAAAACAACCCATTAAGAGAGGTATTTTTGTCAATATTAGAAAATAATCCTGTAAGAGGGGTATATTGGTCAATATGAGAGAATAACCCGAGAAAAGGGGTATACTTTTCAATACTGCTAAACAACCCCGTAAGAGGAGTATATCTTTTAAAATGAGAAAACAACCCCAAAAAAGTGGTATATTTATCAATATGAGAAAACAACCTCGTAAGAGGGGTATATCTTTCAGAATGAAAAAACAACCCTAAAAAAGTGGTATATCTTTTAACATGAGAAAACAACCCCGTAAGAGGAGTACATTAGTGAATATTAGAAAACAACCCACGTAAGAGGGGTATATTTGTCAATATTAGAAAACAACCCCGTAAGAGGGATATATCTTTCAAAATTATAAACCAACCCCAAAATAGTGATATATTTGTCAATTTTAGAAAACAATCTCGTAAGAGGGGTATATGTGTTAATGTGAGAGCATAACCCTAGAAACGGGGTATACTTTTCAGTACTAGAAAACAACCCCGTAAGACGGTTATATTTGTCAATATTAGAAGACAACCCCTGTAAGAGTGGCATATCCTTCATCTTGAGAAAACAATCCCGTAAGGGGGGTATATTTGCCAATATTAGAAAACAACCTCGTAAGAGGGGTATATTCGTAAATATGAGAAAACAACCCCGTAAGAGGTGTATATTTTCCAACATTAGAAAACAATCCAGTAAAATGGGTATATCTTTCAACATGAGAAAACAACACTGTAAGAGGGGTATATTTGTCAATATTAGAAAACAACCCTGTAAGATCGATATATTTGTAAATATTATAGAACAACCCTGTAAGATGGGTATATTTGTCAATATTTGAAAACAACACCATAAGAGGGGTATATCTTTCAACATGAGAAAACAACCCTAAAAAAGTGGTATATTTGTCAAAATGAAAAAACAACCCCGTGAGAGGGGTATATTTGTCAATATAAGAAAACAACCCCGTGAGAGTGGTATACTTGTCAATATTAGAAAATAACCCCGTAAGTGGGGTATATCTTTCAACATGAGAGAACAACCCCAAAAAAGTGGTATATCTTTCAAAACGAGAAAACAACCCCGTAAGAGGGTGTATATTTGTCAATATTAGAAAACAACCCCGTAAGACGGCTATATCTTTCAAAATGAGAAAATAACCTCGTAAAATGGGTATGTTTTTCAGTATCAGAAAACAACCCCGTAAGAGGGGTATATTTTTCAATATTAGCAAACAACCTTATAAGAGGGGTATATTTGTCAATATTAGAGAAAACCCCGTAAGAGGGGTATATCTTTCAACAACAGAAAACAACCCCGTAAGAGGGGTAAATTTGTCAATATGAGAAAATAACCCCGTAGTAGGGGTATATTTGTCAACATGGAAAACAACCCCATAAGAGGGGTATATTTGTCAACATGAGAAAACAACCGCAAAAGTGGTACATTTGTCAACATGAAAAAACAACCCCATAAGAGTGGTATATTTGTCAATTTGAGAAGACAACCCATTAAGAGGGGCATATTTGTCAATATTGGAAAACAACCCCGTAAATGGGGTATATCTTTCAACTTAAGAAAATAACACTAAAAAAGTGGTGTACTTGTCAACATGAGAAAACAACCCCGTAAGAGGGGTATATTGGTCAACATGAGAAAACAACCCCGTAAGAGGGGTATATTGGTCAACATGAGAAAACAACCCCGAAAAAGTGGTATATTGGTCAATTTGAGAAAACAACCCTGTAAGAGGGGTATATCTTTCAAAATTAAAAAACAACCCTAAAAAAGTGGTATATTTTTTAACATAATGAAACAACCCCAAAAAAGTGGTATATTTGTCAATATCAGAAAACAACCCCGTAAAAAGGTATATTTTTTTAATATGAGAAAACAACCACGTAAGAGGAGTATATTTGTCGATATTAGAAAACCACCACATAAGAGGGGTATATTTGTTAATATTTGAGAACAACCGCGTAAGAGGGGTATGTCTTTCAAAATTAGAAAATAACTCCAAAAAAGTGTTATATTTGACAATATGAGAAAACAACCCCGTTAGTGGGGTATATCCTTCAAAATGAAAAAAAGAAACCCTAAAAGAGTGGTATATCATTTAACATGAGAAAACAACCCCGTAAGAGGGGTATATTTGTGAATATTAGAAGACAACCCCGTAGGTGGGATATATGTGTCAATATGAGAAAACAACCCCGTAAAAGGGGTATATCTTTCAAAATGAGAAAACGACCCTAAAAGTGGTATATTTGTCAATATGACAAAACAACCCCGTAAGAGGGGTTTGTCTTTCAAAATTAAAAAACAACCCTAAAAAAGTGGTATAATTTTTAATATGGATAAACAATCCCTAAAGAGGGGTATAATTGTCAATATTAGAAAACAACCCAGAAAAAGGGTATATTTGTCAATATAAGAAAACAACCTCTGAAGAGGGGTATATTTGTCAATATTAGAAAACAACCCCATAAGTGTGGTATATCTTTGAAAATGAGAAAACAACCAAAAAAAGGGGTATATTGCCAATTTGAGAAACAACCCCGTAAGAGGGGTTATATTTGTCAATATTAGAACACAACACCGTAAGAGGGGTATATTTATCAATATTAGAAAACAACCACGTAAGAAGGGTATTTCTTTTAACATGAGAAAACAATCCCAAAAAAGTGTTATATTTGTCAATATTAGAAAACAACCCCGTAAGAGGAGTATATCTTTCAACATCGGAAAACAACTCCAAAAAAATGGGATATTTGTCAACATGAGAAAACAACCCCGTAAGAGGGGTATATTTGTCAATAAGAGAAAACAACCCCAAAAAGTGGAATATTTATCAATTTGAGAAAACAACCCCGTATAAGGGGTATATCTTTCAACATGAGAAAACAACCCCAAAAAAGTGGTATATTTGTCAATATTAGAAAACAACCCCTTAAGAGGGTATATCTTTCAAAATGAAAAAACAATCCCAAAAAGTGGTATTTTTATCAATATCAGAAAACAACCTCGTAAGAGGGGTATATTTGTCAATATTAGAAAATGACCTCGTAAGAGGGGTATATCTTTCAACATGAGAAAATAACTCCAAAAAAGTGGTATATTTTTTTAATATGAGAAAACAAACCCGTAATAAGGGTATATTTGTTAACTTGAGAATACAACCCCAAAAAAGTGGTATATTTATCAATTTGAGAAAACAGCCCCGTAAGAGGGGTATATTTTCTAACATGAGAATACAACCCCAAAAAAGTGGTATATTTGTCAATTTGAGAAAACAACCCCGTAAGAGGGGTATATTTATCAATATGAGAAAACAACCCCGTAAGAGGGGTATATTTTACAATATGAGAAAACAACCCCTAAGAGGGGTATATTTGTCAATATTAGAAAACCACCCCGTAAGAGGGGTATATCTTTCAAAATGAGAAAACAACCCCAAAAAAGTGGTATACTTATCAATATGAGAAGACAACCACGTAAGAGGGGTATATTTTTGAAAATGAGAAAACAACCCTAAAAAAGTGGTATATCTTTTAACATGAGAAAACAACCCCGTAAAAGGGATATATTTCTGAATATTAGAAAACAACCCCGTTAGAGGGGTATATCTTTCAACATGAGAAAATAACTCCATGAGAGGGGTATATTTTTCAATATGAGAAAACAAACCCGTAAGAGGGGTATATTTGTCAATATTAGAAAACCACCCCGTAAGAGCGGTATATCTTTCAAAATGAGAAAACAACTGCAAAAAAGTGGTATATTTGTCAACATGAGAAAACAAACCCGTAGTAAGGGTATATTTGTTAACATGAGAATACAACCTCAAAAAGCGGTATATTTGTCAATTTAAGAAAACAACCCCAAAAAAGTGGTATATTTATCAATTTGAGAAGACAAACCCGTAAGAGGGGTATATTTGTCAATATTAGAGAACAACCCCATGAAAGGGGTATATCTTTCAAAATTAGAAGACGATCCCAAAAAGGTGGTATATTTGTCAATATCATAAAATAACCTCGTAAGAGGGGTATATTTGTCAATATTAGAAAAAAATTCGTAAGAGGGGTTTATCTTTCAACCCGAGAAAATGACTCCAAAAAAGTGGTATATTTGTTAACATGAGAAAACAAACCCGTAATAAGGGTATATTTGTTAACATGAGAATATAACCCCAAAAAATTGGTATATTTGTCAATTTGAGAAAACAACTCCGTAAGAGGGGTATGTCTTTCAAAATTAGAAAACAACCCCAAAAAAGTGTTATATTTGTCAATATGAGAAGACAACCACGTAAGGGGGGTATATTTTTTAAAATGAGAAAACAACCCTAAAAAAGTTGTATATCCTTTAACATGAGAGAACAACCCCGTAAAAGCGTATATCTTTCAAAATGAGAAAATAATCCCAAAAAATTAGTATATTTGTCAATATCGGAAAACAACCTCGTAAGAGGCATATTTTTGTTAATATTTGAAAATAACCCCGTAAGAGGGGTATATCTTTCAACATGAGAAAATAACTCTAAAAAAGTGGTATATATGTCAACAAGAGAAAACAATCCCAAAAAAGTGGTATGTTTGTCAATTTGAGAAAACAACCCCATAAGTGGGGTTTATTTATCAATATGAAAAAATAACCCCGTAAAAGGGGTATATTTTTCAATATGAGAAAACAACCCCGTAAGAGGGGTATATTTGTCAATATTAGAAAACCACCCCGTAAGAGAGGTATATATTTCAAAATGAGAAAACAACTCCAAAAAAGTGGTATATTTGTCAACATGAGAAAAAAAACCCGTAGTAAGGGTATATTTGTTAACATGAGAATACAACCCCAAAAAAATGGTATATTTGTCAATTTGAGAAAACAACCCCGTAAGAGGGGTATGTCTTTTAAAATTAGAAAACAACCCCATAAGAGGGGTATGTCTTTTAAAATTAGAAAACAACCCCGTAAGATGGGTGTATTTATAAATATTAGAGAACAACCCCGTAAAAGGGGTATATCTTTCAACATTAGAAAACAACCCCAGAAAAGTGGTATATTCGTCAATATTAGAAAACAACCCCGCAAGAGGGTATATCTTTCAAAATGAGAAAACAATCCCAAAAAAGTGGTATATTTGTCAATATCAGAAAACAACCTCGTAAGAGGGGTATATTTGTCAATATTAGAAAACAACCCCATAAGAGGGGTATATTTGTCAACATGAGAAAACAAACCCGTAATAAGGGTATAATTTGTTAACATGAGAATACAACCCCAAAAAAGTGATATATTTGTCAATTTGAGAAAACAACCCCGTAAGAGGGGTATGTCTTTCAAAATTAGAAAACAACCCCAAAAAAGTGTTATATTTGTCAGTATAAGAAGACAATCACGTGCGAGGGGTATATTTTTGAAAATGAGAAAAACACCCTAAAAAAGTGGTATATCTTTTAACATGAGAAAACAACACCGTAAGAGGGGTATATTTGTGAATATTAGAAAACAACCCCGTCAAAGGGGTATATCTGTCAACATAAGAAAACAACCCCATAAGAGGGATATATCTTTCAATAGGAGAAAACAACCCCAAAAAAGTGGTATATTTGTCAATTTGAGAAAATAACCCCGTAAGAGGGGTACATTTGTCAATATTATAAGACAACCCCGTAAGAGGGGTATGTCTTTTAACAAGAGAAACTAATCCCAAAAAAGTGGTATATTTGTCAATATGAGAAAACAACCCCGTAAGAGAGGTATATCTTTCAAAATGAGAAAACAAGCCAAAAAAGTGGTATATTCTCAACTTGAGAAAACAACCCCGTAAGAGGGGTATATTTGTCAATATTTGAGAATAACCCCATAAGAGGCGTATATTTATCAATATTAAAAAACAACCACGCAAGAGGGGTATATTCATGAATATTAGAAAACAACCCCGTAAGAGGGGTATATTTATCAATATTAGAAAACAACCCCATAAGAGAGGTATATCTTCCAACATCGGAAAACAACTCCAAAAAAATGGGATATTTGTCAACATGAGAAAACATCCCCGTAAAAAGGGTATATTTGTCAACAAGAGAAAACAACCCCAAAAAAGTGGTATATTTATCAATTTGAGAAAGAAACTCGTAAGAGGGGTATTTTTGTCAATATTAGAGAACAACCACGTAAAAGGGGTATATCTTTCAACATGAGAAAACAACCCTAAAAAAAGGGGTATATTTGTCAATATTAGAAAATAACCCCGTAAGAGGGTATATCTTTCAAAAATGAGAAAACAATCCCAAAAAAGTGGTATATTTATCAATATCAGAAAACAACTTCGTAAGAGGGGTATATTTGTCAATATTAAAAGAAAACCCTGTAAGAGGGGTATATCTTTCAATATGAGAAAATAACTCCAAAAAGTGGTATATTTGTCAACATGAGAAAACAAACCCATAAGAAGGGTATATTTGTTAACATGAGAATACAACCCCAAAAAAGTGGTATATTTATCAATTTGACAAAACAACCCCGTAAGAGTGGTATATTTATCAATATGAGAAAATAACCCTGTAAGAAGTGTATATTTTTCAATATGAGAAAACAACCAGGCAAGAGGGGTATATTCGTGAATATTAGAAAACAAACCCGTAAGAGGGGTATATTTATCAATATTAGAGAACAACCCCAAAAAAGTGTTATATTTGTCAAAACTAGAAAACAACCCCGTAAGAGGGGTATATCTTCCAACATCGGAAAACAACTCCAATAATATGGGATATTTGTCAACATTAGAAAAGAACCCCGTAAAAGGGGTATATTTGTCAACAAGAGAAAATAACCCCAAAAGAGTGGTATATTTATCAATTTGAGAAAAAAACCCATAAGAGGGGTATATTTGTCAATATTAGAGAACAACCCCGTAAAAGGGGTACATATTTCAACATGAGAAAACAACCCCAAAAAAAGGGGTATATTTGTCAATATTAGAAAACAACCCCGTAAGAGGGTATATCTTTCAAAAATGAGAAAACAATCCCAAGAAAGTGGTATATTTATCAATATCAGAAAACAACTTCGTAAGAGGGGTATATTTGTCAATATTAGAAGAAAACCCTGTAAGAGGGGTATATCTTTCAATATGAGAAAATAACTCCGTAAGAGGGATATATCTTTCAACATGGGTAAACAACCCAAAGAAAGTGGTATATATTTTTAATATGAAAAACCAACCCCGAAGGAGGGGTATATTTGTCAACATGATAGAACAACTCCAAAAAAGTGGTATATTGTTTAATATGAGAAAATAACCCGGTAAGAGGTGTATATTTGTCAATATTAGAAAACAACCACGTAAAAGGGATATATCTTAGAACATGGGAAAACAACCCCAAAAAAGTGATATATTTTAAAATATTAGAAACCAACCCCGAAAGATGGGTATATTTGTCAATATTAGAAACAACCCCGTAAGGAGGAAATATCTTTCAAAATTGGAAAACAAACCAAAAAAATTGGTATATTTTTTAACATAAGAAAACAACCCCGTAAGAGGAGTATATTTATTAATATTAGAAAACAACCCCATAAGAGGGGTATATTTGTCAATAAGAGAAAATAACCCCGTAAGAGGGGTATACTTTTCAATATTAGAAAACAACCCCGTAAGAGGGGTACATTTGTCAATATTAGAAAATAACCCCGTAAGAGAGTATATCTTTTAACATAAGAAAACAACACCAGAAAAGTGGTGTATTTGTTAATATGTGAAAACAACCCCGTAAGAGCGGTATATTTGTTAATATTAGAAAACAACCTCGTAAGAGGGGTATATCTTTCATCATGAGAAAACAACCACAAAAAAGTGTTATATTTGTCAATATGAGAAAACAACCCTGTAAGAGGGGTATATTTATAAGTATTCGAAAACAACACCGTAAGAGGGGTATATCTTTCAACATGAGAAAACAACCCCAAAAAAGTGTTATATTTGTCAATATGAGAAAACAACCCAGCAAGAGGGGTATAATTGTCAATATTAGAAAACAACATCGTAAGAGGGATATATCTTTCAACATGAGGAAACAATCCTAGAAAAGTGGTATAGTGTTTAATATGAGAAAACAACCTCGTAGGATGGGTATATTTATCAATATTTGTAAATAACCCCGTAAGAGGGGTATATCTTTCAACATGAGAAAACAACCCCAAAAAAGTGGGGTATTGACAAAATAACCCCTTAAGAGGGGTATATTTCTCAATTTTAGAAAACAACCCCGTAAGAGGGGTATATTTGTCAATATTAGAAAATCACCTCGTAAGTGGGGTATATCTTTCAACATGAGAAAATAACCCCTTAAGAGGGGTATATTTGTCAATTTGAGAAAGCCTCCCCGTAAGTGGGGTATATTTGTCAATATTATAAAACAAGCCCGTAAGAGGGATATATCATTCAAAATGGAAAAACAAACCCAAAAAATTGGTATATTTTTTGAGCATATGAAAACAACCCCGTAAGAGGGGTATATTTATCAATATCAGAAAACAAGCCCGCAAGAGGGGTATATTTGTCAATATTAGAAAAATGTAAGAGGGTATATTTTCAACATGAAAAATTACCCCAAAAAAGTGGTATATTTATCAATTTGAGAAAACAACCAAGAAAAAGGGGTATATTAGTCCATATGAGAAAATAATCCCGTAAGACGGGTATATCTTTCAACGAGAAAACAATGCCAAAAAAGTGGTATATTTGTCAACAAGAGAAAACAACCCCGTAAGAGGGGTATATTTGTCAATATTAGAAAACAACCCCGTAAGAGGGGTATATCTTTAAACAAGAGAAAACAACCGTAAAAAAGTAAGAGGGGTATATTTGTTAATATTAGAAAACAACCCCATAAGAGGGGTATATTTTTCAAAATGGAAAAACAACCCCAAAAAATTGGTATATATTTTAACATGAGAAAACAACCTCGTAAGAGGGGTATATTTATCACTATTAGAAAACAACCCCGTAAGAGGGGTATATTTTTCAATATGAGAAAATAACCCCGTAAGAGGGGTATACTTTTCAATATTAGAAAACATCCCTGTAAGAGGGGTATATTTGTCAATATTAGAAAACCACCCCGTAATAGAGTAAACATTTAACATGAGAAAACAACCCCAAAAAAGTGGTATATTTGTCAATATGAGAAAACAACCCCGTAAGAGGGGAATATTTTCAATATTAGAAAACAACCCCGTAAGAGGGATATATCTTTCAACATGAGAAAACAACCACAAAAAAGTGGTGTATTTGTCAATATAAAAAAACAACCCCGTGAGAGGGGTATATTTGTCAATATTCGAAAACAACACCGTAAGAGGGAAATATCTTTCAACATGAGAAAACAACCCCAAGAATGTGATATATTTGTCAATATGAGAAAACAACCCAGTAAGAGGGATATATTTGTTAATATTAGAAAACAACATCTAAAGAGGGATATATCTTTCAACATGAGGAAACAACCCCATAAAAGTGGTACATTGTTTAATATGAGAAAACAACCCCGTAAGAGGGGTATATTTGTCAATATTATAAAATAACACGGTAAGAGGGGTATATATTTCAACATGAGAAAACAACCCTAAAAAAGTGGTATATTTCTCAATTTGAGAAAACAACCCCATAAGAGGGGTATATTTGTCAATATTAGAAAATCACCCTGTAAGTGGGGTATATCTTTCAACATGAGAAAATAACCCCTTAAGAGGGGTATATTTGTCAATTTGAGAAAGCCTCCCCGTAAGTGGGGTATATTTGTCAATATTAGAAAACAAGCCCGTAAGAGGGATATATCATTCAAAATGGGAAAACAAACACAAAAAATTGGTATATTTTTTAGCATAAGAAAACAACCCCGTAAGAGGGGTATATTTATCAATATCAGAAAACAAGCCCGCAAGAGGGGTATATTTGTCAATATTAGAAAACAGCCCCGTAAGAGGGGTATATTTTTCAACATGAGAAAATTACCCCAAAAAAGTGGTATATTTATCAATTTGAGAAAACAACCAAGAAAAAGGGGTATATTTGTCCATATGAGAAAATAATCCCGTAAGACGGGTATATCTTTCAACATGAGAAAACAATGAAAAAAAGTGGTATATTTGTCAACAAGAGAAAACAACCCCGTAAGAGGGATATATTTGTCAATATTAGAAAATAACCCCGTAAGAGGGGTATATCTTTAAATGAGAAAACAAATCGAAAAAAGTGTGGTATATTTGAAATATTAAACAACCCTTAAGAGGGTATATTTTCAAAATGGAAAAACAACCCCAAAAAATTGGTATATATTTTAACATGAGAAAACAACCTCGTAAGAGGGGTATATTTATCACTATTAGAAAACAACCCCGTAAGAGGGGTATATTTTTCAATATTAGAAAACAACCCCGTAAGAGGGGTATACTTTTCAATATTAGAAAACAACCCTGTAAGAGGGGTATATTTGTCAATATTAGAAAACCACCTCGTAATAAAGTAAACATTTAACATGAGAAAACAACCCCAAAAAAGTGGCATATTTGTCAATATGAGAAAACAACCCCGTAAGAGGGGAATATTTTTCAATATTAGAAAACAACCCCGTAAGAGGGATATATCTTTCAACATGAGAAAACAACCACAAAAAAGTGGTGTATTTGTCAATATGAAAAAACAACCCCGTGAGAGGGGTATATTTGTCAATATTCGAAAACAACACCGTAAGAGGGATATATCTTTCAACATGAGAAAACAACCCCAAGAATGTGATATATTTGTCAATATAAGAAAACAACCCAGTAAGAGGGATATATTTGTTAATATTAGAAAAATGTTTAACATGTATATTTTTAAATTTGAGAAAATAATCCCGTAAAATGTGTATATTTATGAATCTGAGAAAATAACTCCTAAGATTGTAATTGCTACATTAGAAAATAACCCCATAAAATTTTAACAAAATGAGAAAAACTATTAATTTTATAATATGAGAAAACAACCTCGTAAAAGTGGTATATTTGTCAATATAAGAAAACAACTCAAGATGTGGTATATTTATGAATTTGAGAAAACAATCCCATAATAGTAGTCATAAATTAGTTCGAGAAAACGACCTGTAAAAGTGATATATTTATCAATATAAGAATATAACATCGTAAAAAGTGTATATTCATGAATCTAAGAAAACAACCACGAAAAAGTAGTGTAATTGGGAGTTTGAGAAAACAACCCCAAAGTGGTAAATTTTTAATATGAAAACAATCCCGTAAGAGGGGTGTATTTATCAATATGAGAAAACAACTCGTAAAAGTGGTATATTT